>NW_026865412.1:0-113567 GCF_026571515.1 Ruditapes philippinarum | reverse complement strand
TTATCTTGCACCCGGCATTTAGTTCTTACCAGCCCAAAGTCTCTTGACATATTGCCTCAAAGCTGTCTCATTTAAATTCATCCATCCAAATGACATGTCTACTTTTTCCCATAGATGAGGCTGTACACTTATATCTTTCCATAGCTTGCATACTTTAGAAGCCCTTTAATTATAAGTAAATGTAACAAGAGCTGTCGGTAGGACAGCAACGCTCGACTATTCTAAGTGCTTGATAGTAAAAAAAAATGCTTGATACAGTTACCTCCTCCTGTTTACAGGTTGGGGTAATGATGGTGAACAAGTGTGCAAAGTTTCAAAGCCATATGTCAATGAACTTTGAAAATATTTGAGGTATTACAAAAACTTTAACATAAATTCTAAGTCGAAAAAGGGGCATAATTTTGTCAAAATGCTTGATAGAGTTACCTCCTCCTGTCTACAAGTTGGGGTCATGATGGTGAACAAGTGTGCAAAGTTTCAAAGCCATATGTCAATGAACTTCGAAAATATTTTAGGTATTGCAAAAAATTTAACGTAAATTCTAAGTCGAAAAAGGGGCATAATTCTGTCAAAATGCTTGATAGAGTTACCTTCTCCTGTCTACAGGTTGGGGTCATGATGGTGAACCAATGTGCAAAGTTTCAAAGCCATATGTCGATGGACTTTGAAAATATTTGAATTATTACAAAAACTTTAACAGAAGTGGTTACGCCGACGCAGACGCTGACGCCCGGTTGACTGCAATAGCTCTACTTATTCTTATCGAATAGTCAAGCTAATAATGAAAGTATCTATTACATAGTATGCACATATGGTCCTACCTATTCTGCTGTTTATACTGCTTGTTTTAATGTTTATATTATTAGTTATAAAGATTGTTAACAGGTTATATGGCCCCATGTAAACGGCTATTTGTAAATATAACCCAAGCCGCTAGGCGAGGGTTATATTGCAAACAGCCGTTTATATACGGCCATATAACCTGTCAGCAATCTTTATAACGAATTTATAATACAGAAAACATCATTTTTTAGAGAAAAAAGGAAACTGGTTTCTAAATAAATTTGTGTCAGGGAAACTTGTTTGCAAAATAAATTTGTGTCAGGGAAACTGGTTGCTATATAAATGTGTTAGGGAAACTTGTTGCTAAATAAAGTTTTGTCCGGGAAACTGGTCGCTAAATAAATGTGTGTCATAGTAAGAGAAACAGGTCATAAAATATACTTATGTCAGAGAAACTGGTTACAAAATATATTTAACAAATTAAAGTCTGATACTGAAATGGAAAAGAAATTATAACAAAATCAAACCTTTCTAAAAATGGTAATGCTCCATCCTTTTGAACTATTATCTTGAAGATCTTCTCCCAAATTTCTGTTGGTAATGAGGGAACTTCACCTTAGTAGAAGATATAAACCTTTCACCTTTGTTGTATTTATGACAGGGCCTTTTAAACAGTTAGAAGACGCCTTTCTTTTTACATTGAAAGAAAATAGCACATGTGGTACATGTGGTTTATTATACTGCCCAATCTTACTCAAAAAACAAGCCTAGCAATTACAAACCTGTACTAAATAAGTTAATGTTAGTAAAAGTAACTCTTGTCTTGAAACAACATAATTTACACAGACAGAATTTTTTTATGATTTTAATTTCAAAACTGACATTAGCGACTTTGCCATGGAGACCCTTAATTAAACCTACCGTGGAAAGCTGGATGATCGTGGTCTCTCGTGTTGTTTGGCCTTGTTCTTTTGTCTGTACATTTATCATTGTTCTGTTTGACTTTCTTCTTTGTGCTTCTTTTTGTCTTTGTGTGCTTTATTTTTCTTTTCTGTGATTGTTTGCTTGTGCTTGCACCCTCATTGTCCGAGTCTGAGCCTTTCCTGTAAGAACACATTCAACATCATTTTTCAAATTTAAATTTTATTTTAGACTAGATCGTAGACCTAAAACTATGATAACTATGATGTGTATGACTGACATAAAAAAGCATCAAGGGGAGTAATTCAATGATGGATTCAATGAAAAAAGGCAATGTTGTAAGTATACAAATGGGTATAATAAATTCAGTCAAAATCCTTGCTGAACTTACATATTTTTCCCAATTTTTATGTTAAAACTTCCAGATCAACAAATCAGAAAAATGTTTAGCTACCCTACATAAATGTCTGGTACCCTACATTGGGGGTTGCGTTCATTGAACGCAGCCTTTCCTTGTTGATCTTGTTTATCATATTTTAGCTACCCTACATATCTGCATGAGCATTGGGGTAACATTTAGTTCAGCTTTAAATTGTATAAATCTGTATATCTGCTGTATGTCAGGCCTGTAGTTTACAATATTACAGTTTGAATTTTAAAAAAAAGAAAATTACCAAAATATTTGTATAAAAGAAATATGTTGGTATAGTATATTTCCTTCAGAGACAATGGTGACATTCTATGTGACAATTGTTTTGAGAATTAGTCATTAGATCACAAAAACAACATACTTTTACTGTTTATAAATTTTTATAAAAAATATTTCACCGTTTACAGTTTTTTTAATAATTGTCCCCTTTAACCAGAAACTTCATATCAATGCATGCACAGCCGTCAATGATAGAAACAACATTAATGTATTGCTGATATTTTTTGTTGATTGATAATCAAAACCATTTCAAAATCGACAATTTTGACTAAATAATTAAAATGTCTTGAAATTACAAAAATTCACCCAAAATATATACAGAAGAAGGTGTCCATGTTAAACATTATGCTGTTATTAGATTATGTAAATATTTCATAGCAATGATGACAAATAAATGGTCAGGAAAAAAAATCTTGCAATGGACATTTATAAACAATCACAGAACAGAACATGTATTTTACTGAAATAATTTTCATGACTTTTGTCAGAAAACTTGAAATGAGCAGTGCAGAGTTCTAATAAATCCTTTCGTGAGCTATTTAAATTTTAATCTACAAATGTATATCAAAACCCAAATTTGAATAGAAAGATTACATTATTCATTCAGGGTTTTACCCAAGAGAAAAAATTATAACATAATAAAATGAGTGAGACTAAAAAATGTGTTGGAGCACAACACTTTATAAACTGTGAATTAAAATACTGTATTCCGGTACATACCAGAAAAGGCACTTGAATGATTAAATGCTTAAATCTTGCCTTTTTACCCAACAGAATGAACTCTAAAACATCAAATTCATCTCTTCACCTTGATTTATATACAAAATTTTTTAATGTACAATATTAAATGAACGAAAAATATAAGAATTGGCAAAACAAAGGTGATTTTTTCCTACTTTGTGATCATGATTTTTACAAGCCTCTATAGGTAATGCTTCAACACTATATTGAGTTAAATCCTAAAAAAGTTAATGGCCCAGTCTTGTTAGTTGACCCCAGTTTTATAAATGAGAGAAAATAAGACAATACATACCCAGGTTTATAATCTGAATCCTCATCATCATCTGAAGGCCATTCATCTCCTTGTCTTGCACTAAATGAAAACAGAATCTGGTTCTTTGGGTCCTTCCTCACACCTAGGATACCTTTTGGATATTTTGGCATTTTGTCCTGAAAATATATATTCAAGCATAAAACAGAGAATATTTAACCCATTGCCTTCGGATGGATACACACATTAACACTGCATACCACAATCAGACGACACAGATCATCACTGTTTGCTATTCAGTCACTACATATTTCGAAATTTTCCTTGAAAACCATGAATGCTTTTGTCCAGTTTGTTAGATCGAAAAGCCCATTTAAGATATTTAGGAGTTCTTGTAGTACGATGTAGATGTGGATGGTTGATGGAACTTCTTGGAGAGGTCACTTCTAGTGCGGCTCAGAGCAGGGGTGAGGTAATCGCTGACTGGTATGTCTACAAGGTCCTTGGAGATCTTGAACATCATGGTCAGCTGGGCTTAAGTCCATCGTGACTCTAATGTCTTCCCACCCCAAGTGTTGGATCATGGAGGATACGCTTATGGTGTTGTGGTAGCGGTTCGTCACATATCTTGCAGCTCTCCTCTGGACCATCTCGAGCTTGCGTGTAAAGTCCTTGGTATTTATGGGTTCATGTAGTTGGTTTATGTCCGAGTATTTCGATACTTGTACTTTAGGCCTATGCAGGAGGCTATTAAAATTGCCTCAATTGTTGGCACTACAATTATACAATACCATAATTATGTCTGGACAGATATGTATTACTATAATTAAATTCAGATAATAAGTTGGGCATTTTAAATTTTTCACTTTTAACAGAATTTTTCACAGGGACCCAGCAAAGTGTTGGGATAGTGTAAAAAAGTAATTCTAAAAAAAAATATATACCTTATATATAATATATAGACTATATATTATATATAAGGTATATATTTTTTTTTATAGAATTACTTTTTTACACTATCCCAACACTGTGCTGGGTCCCTGTGGAATTTTTAGTCTGTTGAATGAAAGAAAATATGTGTCATGAATGCCAAGTAAATAAAGGGCGAGTTGACCACGGGACGAGTTGACTCGAAATCCCAACAATCACCTGGGCAGATAGTCCTTTAAACATGACATCGTTTTGAGATAGTTTAGCTTCTGGGCACAGCAACAGGCTTGACCAACATAAACTATAACAAGCCTGTAACGTCTGATATATTGGACTACTGGACAGAGTGATGTTTGCTGAATAACAAATGTTCAACAGAATAGACGAGAGGTCTTATCCTGCAGATAACCAAACAGAAAAAGTTGATAAAATATAAATTTAGAATCTAATTTTGTCTAAAAAAATGATTTTTACTTGTATCTATCAATTTCATAAAACATAAATCTTATCAAAAATTGCTTACCTTATACTCACTTATTACAAGGAATTTTTTTTTATAATTTAAACACCAGCTACAGTATTTCTTCGGTTTTGTGCCGGTTGTGCAACTTGTTTACATTTTGAATTGTTCTAAGCGGTAAATTTTGTCCAGTATAATTCTCGTTAAGAGACGTGCTATACCGGTATGATTAAATACAGAAAAGATCTTTTTCCCGCGAAAAGAGCTTGTGGTTCGAAAACCTAGCTAAACGCCGTTTTCCGGTACTTTCTGTACATAGCTCTGGGGAATTCACCTAATGGAATGTATAATAGCGAACTAAATGTTTTCGGCCTTTTTTAAATTAAACTGAAATAAAACAGTTATTTCTTTATAAGAAAATAATTAAATATCATTGTATGAATAATTCCATACAAAAAATAAAGTAAATACACAAGTTTACGCAGAAAATAACCTTATTTATTATGGAAGATTCCACTACGTCTGTTTGAATTTTATTGATTTTCATTATAAACAATTTTTTTTGAATACTTTGCAATAGATATTAAACGAATATTGATAATCTTCAAAAACATCATTTTTTTCACCTTAAACGGTTAAATAATGATAGAAAAATAGACATATCTCGTGACTGTGTTATGTACTTCATTTGGTGTAATTCCCCAGAGCTAAAACGGTAACGTACCGGAAAACGGTGTTTAGCTAGGTTTTCGAAAAGGTCAATATAATTGCTATCGATACAGTCTGCTCAATGAGATTAAAAAAAACTGTTCTTTTTCAAAGCTTTCAACTCTTAGTTTTTTAAGATTACACTTCATTGTTTTACCTACCTACCTAGCTGCCTTCTTCACAGCAGCCACAGATATACAGCAACCCACCTATATCGATACCTACTTATCTGTAAAGGGGTACGTAAACATTTTTGCTAGGCAAAAATAATAAGCAAATAAAATGAGAAAACAAGGGGGCGGGGGAATGCAAATGATTCAATCAAGATAGATACCTTTTTAATAATAGATTTGGCAAAGATACCCTATCTGGTGTAGGCTGCAGCATTTTGAATTTTAATTTTGTCGTTTTGAACCTTCGTTTTCAGAATTTTCTATTTTAAAGTAGTCTGAAATTGACGTTGTTAAACTAGAAGTCGGGGAATGGTCGTAGATCCGAGGGTTGAAGTATTTTTCTATGTTGATAGCAGTAGATAACCAAACCATTGTGCTTAAATATTATAAGATATATTAAATAAAATCTTATCAACTGTTGGTATTTCTGATCTTACTTTCAACTTTTGGGAAATAATGAACGTTGGTACATTTAGCACAGCACGATGCTTAAATTATTTAATCTTTCAGAACTTCCCTTGTCCACAAGGTTTTGTCTTTTTTTTTATCTTTGCATAATTAATTTTAACGGTCTCTGATCGAAAGTTTGCTCCTTGATCAGGACAAACTGCTGTTGTTATTAAGTAATTGATCTAGACAATAAAAAAGGAAAAGTGTTATACATGTATTAATAAGTGACAGCAATAGTATTATAACTAATAATATTCATAAACCTATGACCGTCAGGAACTCCAGTAATTGATTAAACAAGGATTTTTACGTCGCCGTGGCCTTGACCTATGACATAACGATCAAGAAATTAAAAAGGGTCATCTTTCGGCAAAGTACAGCTACTCTACCATGTTAAACAGACTTAAGCGTATCAATTTTTATGTCATAGACCGGAAAAAAAATTCACTCATAATGTCACTGTGGAGTCACAAACACAAAAAAATAGTTTAAAACGCATACAATATTCGGTTTTAGATGACACTTGTTGTTTTATAGTCTGTTCATGAAAAATAAGTGCTTAGTTCGTATATCTCGCCACAGGGACTTAACCTTTTTCGTGCTGTACCCTGCTTGAAATGATAAAATAGATAAATACAGAATCCCTAAAGAAAGCCCAAACACGACAAAATTGAAAATGTTGCAGGCTCGGTTTGATTGAGCCTGTTCATGGACGGTACTGGAAAGTGCAAGTTACCGTCCATGCCCCCTAGCACCGACTTAAGCAGAATTCAACATTTAGTCATGAAATAGTAAAATTTTGAATTTAGAAAAATCCGCAGATGTGTTCATACGGCGGTTATCATGGAACCTTCAATGTGACACTTCCGTGCCATTCCATGAAAAGCGGCGTATGGTCCCCAAGTAATAAAAAGCGTGTGCCCTAAACGAGAAAACAATGGGCGGAACTAATTAAAATGGAATTTTGAAAGGGGATCAGAGGTTATAAAACCTGCATATCACAGATAAGACATCAAAAGACAAATATAAAAAGCAGGCAACATATCCTAAGGGTGATTCAACATTATTCAAGTAGGAATATTGGAACCACCCAACTAGAAAATGCCGAAAAGTTTAAACTAAAAATACCACTAGCACAACAATAATGTCGTGCTGAACGATCTTCAAGGATCGAAAATATAACATCATTGATTAAATGTATGGGGAGACTTTTTACAGCCGCCACACGACACAAATAACACGGATGTGACCATAAAATAGATAAATACAGAATCCCTAAAGAAAGCCCAACACGACAAAATTGAAAATGTTGCAGGCTCGGTTTGATTGAGCCTGTTCATGGACGGTACTGGAAAGTGCAAGTTACCGTCCACGCCCCCTAGCACCGGCTTAAGCAGAATTCAACATTTAATCATGAAATAGTAAAATTTTGAATTTAGAAACATCCGCAGATGTGTTCTTACGGCGGTTATCATGGAACCTTCAATGTGACACTTCCGTGCCATTCCATGAAAAGCGGCGTATGGTCCCCAAGTAATAAAAAGCGTGTGCCCTAAACGAGAAAACAATGGGCGGAACTAATTAAAATAGAATTTTGAAAGGGGATCAGAGGTTATAAAGCCTGCATATCACAGATAAGACGTCAAAAGACAAATATAAAAAGCAGGCAACATATCCTAAGGGTGAATCAACATTATTCAAGTAGGAATATTGGAACCACCCAACTAGAAAATGCCGAAAAGTTTAAACTTAAAATACCACTAGCACAACAATAATGTCGTGCTGAACGATCTTCAAGGATCAAGCCTTTCTCACAAGCATAGGGCCAGACCAACCTGCACATTCAAATTTTTATCTTGGTTTTCCCAAATTTGATAATGGATTTGAAAAAATGCATCTTGCTGGACAAGTCAATTCAAGAAATTTAGCATGTTGATGGTATAGAATAAAAAGAATAAACCATTGAAACAGTAACTAATATATTTGTATTTTCCCAAGAATACAATAAAGATGTTTTATCAATTATCGCCCCGAAACTGGACAGACAGATTTGTCGGCCACGGTAAGTGATGGGTCCTTACATTTTTGTTTTGACATCTCACATCTGAAAATAGAATTAAGTTTACATGCGAGTTTGTGATATGATACAAAAAAAAATAACAATTTACATTTCAATTTACAATTCACTTTCAACCGATGTTGTCAATCCTCTTAAGTCATTGGCAAAATAATACTCAATGGTACCTATTGTAAACCAATGTTACAATGGCACAAACATACAACAATCTTCAGCTCGACAGTTGGTTTTGTCAAAATTTTGTTTTATTTATTTTTGCAATCTTAAAAGGAGAAAAAAGTTTCAACAACCTGTCCCCTTGTTTAGCAAAATAAGGGTTCAATATCATGATCAAAATAATTTAAATCTTTACTACTTTGTTTATTTTTTTACAGATTAAGTTCATTCTTATAAATTAAGCATTTAATATTGACTTTAAAAATCTGGAAACAAAGTGATTCCTCGGAAGCATTAATCACAACAAAATTACAAGAGAATTGCAGACTCGGTTTGATTGAGTCTGTACATAAGGGATAATGAATACCTGCAACATCCCTCACGCCCCCTTGCACTGGATTGAGCGGTACTCAATTCTCAACACTCAATAGTGCTGGCACCAATGATCCCGAAGGACCAGGAAAATAATACAACACTGAAGTGAAGTACGGGACAACTTTTCACAGTTGACTTAACATGACATATGTTCATAAAATCATAAATTATATTGAAACATTTAAGTGAATAGGCTCAATCAAACCAAGCTTGAAACATTGTAAGTTATGCCAATTTTTGCGTTCTTTAAGGATTCCAACTTACCGACACTACCATAGCACTAGTTTGTCTGCAAATTATACTATCAATATCAAGTTTTGTAAACATTGGTCTCATTAGTATGCCAATGGTAATTAAGCTTGACAATGATAACCAATGGATTTACTCTGAAAGTACCGAATATAAGATATGGGACCTGATGGTGGGTGTAGGTCGAATTTCAATGAACTTTTGGTAAGTTTAAAGGCACATTATTCCTCAAAAACGAATAAATTCTTCCTCTTTAGGAAAGAAAAGCATGATTTTTTTTATTTGTTTAAATAATGGATTAATAGCATATTAGATGCATGTTCCCCGAGGAAAGCAGCACTAAATGTAAAATTATTTGTCATAAAAGTAGCAAAATGTAAACAAAGTAGAATTTTGACTTTCATACAAAATACTAAATCACTATTACTGTACTTAATGCCAAAACGCAAAGGGAAAAAAAAGATAGTCCAGGTATTGACAATGAGTTACTCTTTGAAAAGTATAAAAGTGCATCAAAAATAAATAGCATAATGAAATAAAATAAAATAGTGGGCATTTCATATGCGTGACTCGGGGTACCATGTAAATATAGTTTACTGCAATTACGATCCTGATAGTTTCATTATCAAAATATAACGATATATCTAGCACGTGGGAAGCACGTTAAATGTTCTTACTTCTCTGATAACTGAAACTTACTGATTTGGATAATATTGTCCATCGGATCCACAGAGGATTTCAAACGAATTTCCACAGTTGATTGTTGCAACGTTTTGACAGAACACCTTTTGCATGATATCTGCAATAGGGTCCTTTGTGGTTGTCACAATCACCGTGGTAGTTGAAGTGCCAACAGTTGCTGGTTGCATTGTTGATGGTGATCCTTGAACCGCTGTTCCTGGGAGCATTGTTGAACCAATGGCCGATGATACTTGTTGCATAGTCGATCCCATAACTACCGTTGCTGTGGAAATTGTTGAATCCATGACCGATGTTGCTGGAGGCATTGTCGATCCAATAACTGCTGTTGGCGAGGGCAATGTACTTGTCATGCATTCGCCACGATGACCAAGACTTAGATGATGCTGCCCAGTTGAGTGGGAAAACTCGCACATAGCATGTATGAATTTGCAGCTGAAATGATATTATGAGAATGTGTCAAAAAATCTGAACGTATAGAGTCAACAAAAACGGAATGATGTCATGTTGATAAAAACATGTGAAGTTTGTTGTGTAAGGTTTGTTTGATTGTGCGTGCATGCGAGTTCGCCTACGTGCGCATGTGTGTGTATGCGTAAACGCGTGTGTGTGTGCGTACATGGTTTGTTGGTCGTCTTCTTGTTAGTTTTGAGTTTTGGTGTTATTTTGGGAGCCTGGATGTGGGGTGAAGATATCACGTTTAGTTATATTGAATCAATAACTTTCTTTGTATTTCAATAGGAGGAATATTGTGGTCGAAAATAATTATGCAAATATTAACTCAATTCTTGTGTTTAAATTAATTACTGGCACATGAAAATTTGTAACTTACAAATGTCGCGAATCGAATTTGTTTCATTGGTTTAAATCATCTGCTCATATTTAATGACAAATGACATAAAATAGAATTACTTTATGGGTTTTCGTGAAGGTATCAATACCAAATTTCATGTTGCTGTCTAGCCCTCATTAAAAAAAGTACAAAAGTACGTTACACATAATGTCGGTTGATAGTGCATTAGAACGAAAATAAGATGATCTGATTAAGGGCCCAACCAGACCAATTGAACGCTAGCAAGAAAAATTTAGGGCATACAATAATTTTGAATCTCCTTTTTATTTGATGACCATAGTAATGCTTTGATGTAAAACGTATTATCTAGACTGGACTGCAAATAAATTCAATGGGTGTCTGTTCGAATATGAAACATAATAGGACAGGGTACCGGACTATTCTCGAATTGAATTAAATAAGCGTTTCTTACTGATTTTCGTATGTAATTCCGTCGGATCCGCACACTTTCTCGTCTCCTTGTATTACATGAGTGGCACAGTCCACAAGCAAAAGCTCCAAACATAACCCCTCATTATAATGCAGTTCTATATTGACAATAGCAGCATCAACTTCTGCTGGACTTGGTACATGCCCTCCTGGTGGTGCAACTACAACAGCCCCTGGTGATAAAAATAAATCTATAAGCCTACACATATTTTGCACACCTGTGCTCGCCTTTCTCTTTCTAGTTAATCCTTAAGTGAGATCACAATGATGTCACTATATATGGTAGTATTTCCGCTAGGAAACTGCCTGCAAAATCTGTTCGTCCTTGAAAAATTGCATTTCACATTATCCTTCCCTGTTGGTTTTTATAGTTTAAAAATTGCAAACTTTACGCATTCACATTATTCTTCCCTGTTGCTTTTTATAGTTTAAATTGTTTCATTTGATAAATATAAGAGATACGCGTAACTCTGTGAATGCAATTGTACATAAAAGTCAAATTACGTTTTGTTTTGTTTTTCAACTGGTTAAGTAAATTATGGGTGTTGCAAAATCACTTTAATGGCAAAATTATATACGAACGACATCACATACACTGGTTATGGATTTCGCAGAAAACCACACAAGGTGCTTGTAGTATTTTGTTTGTACAGCTTTTTTTCTTCTTTTAAGAGAAAAATTCTTTACCCAAAAGAAGCTTATACACTGCTTTCGAGCTATGTATGTAGTTTATGCTTAATGAGTTTCCATCCACACGAAAAGCAGCTCCATGGACATATCACCAGTCATGCCCTTCAAAAGTTAATTTTGAAGCACAAAATGGCGATATTCAACCAGGCAAAGAATATAGTTTTGATCCGGAAGTAGGTCACTGTACAGCGGTTAATAAGTTCCTTGACGTAAAGTGACAAGTGACAATAAGGTTTGCCCTGATAAGGGCTGATGAAATAGAGTTGGAAAAGAAACCCTAGAGAGAATCCCTAGAGATAGTCATAAACATTGAAATTGAAAAATATTACAGAATCTGGTTCATTGAGCCTGTTCATGGACATTACTGGAAAATGCAATTTACAGTCCACGCACCCTAGCAACAGCTTAAGCAGAATCCACCATTTAAAAATGTAATTTTGAATTTAGAAACATCCGCAGATGTATTCATACGGCTGTGATCATGGAACCTTCAATATGACACTTGTTTGCAATTTCAATATGACACTTTTGTGCAATTTCACGATCCATAAGTAAAAATGCTTGTGCCCTTAACGGAGAATACACTGGGCAGAACTGAACAAAATGAAACTTTGAAAGATCAGAAGTTATGAAGCTTGCATACCACAAATAAGCTGTCAATTTAAAAAGCAGGCAATATATCCTAAAGTTAATTATATTATTAAGCCAGCTAAGGATGCTGCCGTTCAAACCCTCTCTTTGTACACGCTCACGAACCCTCTACCCTTCCTCATCGTATCTGCCTACTTTATACTACAATTCTGCTCGGCTATCGCCAGGACACCGTTAGCTAAATTCATACAAGCTTAGTCGTGCTGCCTTAAATCTATCATCGAACTGTTGACCTTGCGTTCTGTACAAACTGAATAAAAAGAATGAATAAAAGATCAACAGGGTAAAGCAACGTTCAAAGAACGCAGTCCCGACACAATCCAGTCGCACCAGTAGGGCACCCAGAAGGCACCGAACTAAAAAACTTGGAGAAGACACAAGGGATGTGAAAGGAGTGAGGATATGTTATAAGTTAAATGTTTAGAACTAAAAGGGGCTAATACAGGAATAAAAGGAACAAGGGTAGTAAGGAAACAATGAGGGTGTGGCGGAATACGAGGGGTAATTGGAAGAATATACTACCGTTAAAGACAATATAACAAGAAAGGATCTAATAAAACGTGAAAACATTCAAAACATTTAACAAAAACACAAAACATAAATGTGGAGGAACACAGAAGGGTACCGCCTTGGAGAGGTCAGTAGTAATAACGCCACTGGAATTGAGGCGGGCCAAACCTCACTCTTAGCCCCAATATGTTCCTAAATGACGATACAGAGTAAATAAAACAAATCCCCGCCAAGTGAAAATCTAACAATTTTCATGGTTACATTAGACGAAATACGTAAAACACATAAATGACCATGTAAATATGTACAAAAAGGTACCACCAAATGACCATAACAAAATACTCGATGCCTTAAAGGAAGACAGAGCAACAAGAAAATCACCTACATGAACCCGACAATGCAAGACAGAAGACAAAAATCAAAACAATTATGTCCAGAACTGTCCATCATAGAGTCTTCAGATGCAATTAAAAGAGGAAAGCATACGTCCAACTGTAAAAGGGTTGAATATTAAGCATGCAGTATGCCTTAAAATAATTAGGTCATTACCTCTTTTAATGCAACGTTTGATAATTTTAGTGAAGACAGCAGAAAAATTACTGTTTGTAAACAATATATCTATAAAAGTCAGGCTTGCTAATACCTTGTCGTAAAAGAGTATTTAAATTGCAATTAAATTTTAAAATTAAATCTGAATTACGATGGTAAAACTTTGTAAAATATTTACGTAATTTATGATAGAGAAAGCCTTGTTGAAGAAGTTTGCCAGTAATAAATAAATTGCTTTCATTAGAATCATTCACACGACTGCATGCCCTAGCAATACTAATTTACTGGGAAATATATACCAAATATGATGTTGCACGAGGTAATCTCCATCTAAATGTGGCTAGTTAAAGAACATCTCTTTTATCGTAGATTTTAGTTACTATCGTATTGTTTATGATAGAAATGTTTAAATCAAATCTAAAAAAAGATGTGGTAATGTCTGAAGATTAAGTTCTATTCATTTTAAGTTCACATGGATATATTTTAGTAACCAGGTGACCAAAATAAGAATTATTCATGTGAAGGATATCTTCTAGATCGCGGAAAGTGTTAAAAATGCATGTATAAATTTCAAACAAACCGAGTCTCTGCAATATTCATGTAGTTTTGCAGTTTTTAATGCTTCCAAGGGATTACTTTTTTCCAGATATTCTTACGCGTTGCAGAGGATCATCAATCCTCTGTTCCTTCAAGGCGTGCATATGCCGAAGGGAGGCAGAGTTGTTATTTCGAACTTCGTACATCAAATCTACATAAAAGTAACCCGTCGAAAATGGCGAATGGCGTACCCCGTAGGCGCCCCTTTTAGAAATATTTTACTGTTCATTTTGTTAGCATGTGACTTAATTAAGATTCTACAGTATGGTTGGCCTGAGGCATTCGGTGTAAAAGATGAAATTTTCATATCTTGTAAATTGTATATTTCCAGAAATGGCGACAAAAAGACATCTTATGCAGGTGAAAACCAAAATTTTAGCGTGCGCCATTTGGCAAAGTTTAAACTAATTGAAATAGAAATTTAAAAAATGGCAATAACGTATTATTTTCTGTTAGATATTCTGGTAGTGCATTAGAATATTTCCTTTAAATGCATTTTTCACGATAGAACTTTTATCCCTCGTATCTGCTCGCAAATTACACAACGTAACAGAAATCAAATCCGTAATGTATACTAGTACGATACGGAATGATGGCTCAAATATTACTTAAATTTTAGGATTAATATATAAAAAGAGTTCATAATATGAGTAGCTTGGTGTATTTTTTGTATTAGTTTTGCGTGTAACTTACTAGAAGGAATCAAAGACGGCGTTTCAGTGCCTGCAGTAAAATCAACTCAAATTAAATCAAGTTACCATTTGTTGCTATCTTAATAAGGTTATATTTTTAGCGTTAGCATCGTACGTACTGCAGAACATACACACCTTGAAATCATGTGGCAATTACACAATTAAAATATAAACAAAGAAAACAAGCAAACCTAAATTAAAAATCAAAGCAATAATCGTCTTTATTGTCATCTTGATGTCTGAATTTGTGTGAGGTATTTAACCTAAGATAGTACTTACTCTTTGATCTTTGTTCTCATCTTTCATGACGTAAACATGTGCATCTATATGGTTCACCTAGTGTCTCTGATTTAATATAGATAAGACAACAGTCTATAACTTCGTTGCAATAGAACTCTAAAAGCTTTATTCTAGTGGACTGAAAATAACTGAATCTTGAACCAAATGTCGAAATCGTGATTTAAGAAAGTTAAATCTCATGTATCGTAGGCTTTAATATTTGATTTCAGTTGTCACTTATCTAACATAATGTTAAAGAGCAATAGCTTTACCATGGCTAGTTATTCCTTACGTTATGCTGGGCAAGGATTTTGCACTAAAGTTAAGTGTCACCGTCCAAAAATTACTTCATACACCTATTTTCACTGTTTTTCCTAAGTATTTTTATTTGAGTAATCAGTACAGATGCTTCAATGGTTAAAATTATAATAATTTACATATTACCTCCCTTTTTTTAGAATAATTTAACTTCTAAATTTAGTAAAACAGTCAGATGGGTCAGAATAATGAGTTTTTTGGGGGTGGTCAAAATCATTGCAAAGAGTAGCTCTTCCATAAAGCATTCATCCAGTTTGACAATTTTTCATAACCTTAATGAAATAACATTTTATTATTTGTTTATACGAGAACATTAAATCAAGTTTTCAACATTGTCATCATGGTAGCTTTAACTCAGGAACAACGGGTCACCATCAAGGTTTTACATGATCAAGGCGTCAATATCAAATACTTTGCAGACCAAATTGGGTGCGTTGGATACATTGATATTCTTGGCAATAGTGCTGTGCCATCGGCCCACTACTTGGGCTATGGAAGTAATTTCTGGCTCCAGGACGATGGCGCACCATGTCATAGGGCAAGGGTTTTTAAAGAATGGAAGAATACAAATGGAATTCGAAGTTTAGTGTGGCCTCCTCAGTCTCCAGACTTGAACCCGATTGAAAATATGTGGCGGGACATCAAGAAAGCTCTTAAAACAAGAAGAAATGCAAATCTTAACGAACTGGAGATGAATGTGAGGCAGTATTGGGAGGAAATTGCAGTGGAACGTTGTGAGAGACTAGTGAATAGCATGCCTAGGCGTGTTCAGGCTGTCTTAGCTGCTAATGGTGGCTACACTAAGTATTGACAGAAGTTGATTTCCATTATATGAAATCTAGCAAAGTGGTGTTATGTTCTGTTTTTGTTGAGTTGTGTATTTTTGTTATTTTGGGTATAGTTTGTTGATTAATATCTTGAAATATGGATATAATGTATACATGAAAGTTATGAAAAATAATATAAAACTTTGTTTTAAATAAGTAATGCCAAAAAACTTAAAAAATGTTGTGTGTGACGGAACTTTTGGAGGACAGTGTATATTGGCCATGTGAAGTGTCCCGGCTGAATTTAAAATCCTTTCATTGTAACATATTTTAGAATGACCAAAATGACATTTCAGATTTTCATGAAAATATTGTTTCAAACTTTTTATACCAAACGAAGTCATTTATTTATTATATTAGCACGTTTTGGCCGGACACTGCTCATGTTGGAAGTTTCGTTTCATTACCAATAAAGATAGCAAACTCTTTGCCGCTGAAAGTCTTCGATGAATAATAGCTTTATTAATTGAAATATAAATAACTCTATGAATGGCTCTTTGTATAATCAATCCAACGAAGTTGCTTTAAAAGCGATGGAGGATATATACTTGTTAATATCAGTAAGGTAGCACGCTACACTAATTGAAGCCACATGTTTTAATGCCAGGAAGGATTTCTTGCATATAGTGACTATTCTGAATTTAAATGACTGGTTGTCGTTAAAATGTATTTTCAGGATCAAATCTGTTTTTGTTCCTTTAAATATGACACATGCCAATTTCTAAAATATTGCCAGAAATCACATACTGTTGATTTAAAATGCCAAGGCGGTCATTTTTGCTAAAACAGTATTTTTAAACAGCATGCTCGGTAAAATCAAAATGTTTTACAGGGATACAAACTGTAAGCCAAATAAAAAAAATTACCAGGGTCAACCACCTGTGTGTTTGTGATGTATAGGTCTAGGAAGTTTCTAAAGTAGAGAAATTTCTGAATCCTCTATGTTTGAAATTATTTTTTACAAGAATAAGTATAGCTATCCTAGTCACCCGAGCGTCCGCGATACAACTTATGTTAAAGTTTTTGTACAACCTCAAATATTTTTAAAGTCAATTGACAAATGGCTTTGAAACTTTACACACTTGTCTACCATCATGAACCCAACGTGTATACAGAATGAGATAACACTATCAAGCATTTTGGCAGAATTATGCCCCTTTTTCGACTTAAAATTTACGTTTAAGTTTGCGTACCACCTCGAATATTTTCAAGTCCATTGGCATATGGTTTAAACACGATTGTGAAGCATGATTGTTCACCATTATGTCCCCAACCTGTAAACAGGAGGACGTAACGCTATCAAACATTTTGACAGAGTTATGCTCTTTTTGGACTTAATAAATTATGTTAAAGATTGCGTACCAGCTCAAAGTCTTTTTAAAGTCTTTTTTATTTTCAAAGTCTTTTGACATATGGCTTTGAAACTTTGCACACTTGTTAACTATCATCACGGATTTATAAATCCGTGCTATCATGCACCTAACCTATAGACAGGAGGAGGTAACACTATCAACCATTTTGACAGAACCCCTTTTTCGACTTAAAATTTACGTTTAAGTTTGCGTACCACCTCGAATATTTTCAAGTCCATTGGCATATGGTTTAAACACGATTGTGAAGCATGATTGTTCACCATTATGTCCCCAACCTGTAAACAGGAGGACGTAACGCTATCAAACATTTTGACAGAGTTATGCTCTTTTTGGACTTAATAAATTATGTTAAAGATTGCGTACCAGCTCAAAGTCTTTTTAAAGTCTTTTTATTTTCAAAGTCTTTTGACATATGGCTTTGAAACTTTGCACACTTGTTAACTATCATCACGGATTTATAAATCGGTGCTATCATGCACCTAACCTATAGACAGGAGGAGGTAACACTATCAACCATTTTGACAGAACCATGCCCTTTTTTTTGGGCTTGATATTTTTTTTAAAGTTTGCGAATTTTTTTTATTCCATTTTGGGATTATACTTAAAAAAAGTTGAAAAAGTAAAAAACTTTCTTTGTGAGCGATAACTCTCTTTAAGGGCCCATTTTTTAAAAAACCTTTTTTTTGAACTTTGAAAATTTTTTCGTTTCAAGGCTCTTTTACTATAAACCAAATAAAGTCGACGTGCTGTCATACCCACAGTCTTGTTTTTTCCAGAAAAAGACGAGGGGGTGTTGTTTTGGGGCTTGGACCCCGGTTGAGTTTTGCGCTTCAGCTGAAAAGATTTTAAAAAATTACATTTTAAAAAGAAATCTAGGGTTAAATATCTGAGATTATTTTTAAAAAATTTTTTAAAAATTAAACCCTTTAAAATTGGGCCCCCTTGTCGTAGATTAAATTTGTTTGATACGATGGAAAG
Source organism: Ruditapes philippinarum (assembly GCF_026571515.1). Taxonomy (NCBI): domain Eukaryota; kingdom Metazoa; phylum Mollusca; class Bivalvia; order Venerida; family Veneridae; genus Ruditapes; species Ruditapes philippinarum. The sequence goes on along the minus strand of NW_026865412.1, from coordinate 95,140 downwards.
CACATGTTGGTTAATTGACTGTCAAGAGTAATGAGTTGTAAAGCGTGTTTGATAATTGTCCGTCTAGTGTAAAGTAATACTTGAACGCAATGTTTAAATAACGCGTTATTGGCGTCCGCGCCGAAGCGCGGCGCCCCTTTATGGAATGAAATCAGATTTTGTGAAAGGGCGACAGCAACTTCTCGAGCCTTTTAGTCGGTCATAATAAAAGCCGATCATTCCGATCGGTATGAGGGTGCTTGATTATTATTAATTAAAAATGAAATGTCGCGATATGTACAATGAATAGCGAACTGGAGGATTTCGCAATGTAACAATTTTCAAATGCAATAACCTTTTCCGTCTCTTCGGTTTTTTTATTTATCATTTTGAAGTACACAGTGGGTTATCATGGTATGTTAATTAAAATAGAATGATGAGTTGATGACCTAAATATTCCGAAAATCTATTTATAGAGGGATGTACTCCTATCGGTAATTCCGGTCTCTCCCGGTCTATTTTGACCGGGATACTAGTGACCACACGTTTATTGTCCGGTCTCTCCCGGTTTTGGAGTAGATGTTTGATATCGTTACAGAACAGAACACACGTGTAAACAAAGTAGTAATCGAGTACACAAATTTCATTCATAGCGTGTGATAGCGTAGTAAAAGCCATGTAACTCCATTCATAACGCATGTGTTTATTTGAAATTTCACAGGTGACTAATCTTCGGCCAAAACAATGTATATATAGACTGTGCATCCATAACTGTCATAATAGTAAATTCCAATTATATAGCCTGCGTGTCCTCAAGTGTCACAAATTGGTAAATACAAATTTAAAATATCATATCAAAATTAATTATAATTTATGTACCAATATAGTTATAATAATTTTTGATCCATATAAAATTAATATTGTCGTGAACATCTTGTATAATAGGACAATGTGTTTATGTTTTCCTATTATTGGTATTGTATATATATTACTTTCATTATTCTATGTCCCTTATCCTCTTTCCTTTCTCTATCTTTGTCACTTTTATCTACGGAGTACCTCACCCTACAAAATCTATAGTCCTGGAGTGACATAATTATCATTGATAGTCAAATAACACACAGGGTGAGGATAGGATCTTTCTGGTTCCATAATATTTCTTTTGGTGTTATTGTATTCCTGTCTTTTAAACTTTGGGCATATATTCTTCTGCAAAGATCAGGTGATATCCATACAAATCCCGGACCCGACACAAATAGCTCTGAGTTTTCTTATTCTTCATCTTCTACATCAAGTGTAAATGATATCTTAGATAGCTTCAAAAATTCATTATCTTTGGTTCATTATAACGTACATAGTTTTTTCCACAAAAGAGACATTTTACAAGGGGAACTACAGCACTTCGACGTCATCTCCTTTACAGAAACGTGGCTTAGCAACAATATAGAATCTGATTCGATCTCTTTTGAAAATTTTTCCTCACCTTTCAGAAAAGACAGGATTGTTGATAATCACGGTGGAATTCTGGTGTATGTCAAAAGTAATATTCCAGCCATAAGAAGGCAAGACCTTGAGATAAGTGGTGTTGAATGTGTTTGGGTTAGAACTAAGAATTCATCATACAAAATTCCTCATTGGTACTTTTTATCGACCTCCAAATTCACATTCACACGTGTTATCAAATATTGAACGTTCAATTGACCTTGCCTTTGATACTGACATTAAAAACATAGTTGTTACAGGAGATCTTAATCTAGATATATTAAAACCAGCAACATCTAAAAAATTGTTAGATATAGCCACTCAGTACAAAATGTCACAAATTATAAACGAACCAACACATTTTACCGAATCATCCTCTTCTCTTATCGACGTTTACCTTGTTTCTTCTGAGTGTAGTGTCAATACATCAGGTGTTGGTGATCCTTTTCTTGATCAACAACAAAGATATCACTGTCCAGTTTATTGCTTACTTCACTGCAACAAACCACATGCTAAATCATTTAAACGTCTTGTCTGGAAATATGACCAATGTAATTTTGACAATATGAGACGTGATGCAGCTGCATATAACTGGGATTCTCTAGAAAATAATGATATTGATACCTATGCAAACAATATAACACAGACAACTATATCATTATCAAAGAAACACATCCCAAACAAAACAGTAACAATTAGACAATCAGATCCTCCATGGATGCATAACGAAATAAGAAAATGTATAAGAAAAAGGAAAAGAGCGTATGATAAAGCTAAAAAATCAAATAATGAAGAACACTGGAATAAATATAAAACATTAAGAAACAAAACAACTCACTTACTTAGAAATGCTAAATCTGAACATACCAAAAAACTGTCGGAAAAATTAAGAAATCAAAATCTAAACACATCAGATTACTGGAAAATCCTCAAACAATTTATTAGGCCAGCAGTAAATAGTAATGTTAAAATATTAAATGACAATGGTAACTTGTTGACATCTGACACTGAAAAGGCAAACTTACTAAATATTTTTTTCCAATTGCAATCCTCACTTGATGATAAGGATAAACCTGTCCCTAACTCATTAATCATAATAATAATAACAATAATTATCTTGATATAATACATATTACATATGAAGAGGTTCAGGACACTCTAAAAACACTAAGTGTAGGCAAAGCATCAGGGCCTGATAATATTAATAACAGAATTCTAAAGGAACTGTCAGGAGAACTTGCTGCACCTCTATGTCGTCTATTTAATAAATCAATTAGAACTTCAAAAGTCCCGTCACAATGGGAGATTGCCAATGTCTGTGCAGTATATAAGAAAGGAGACCCAACAATTGTTTCTAACTATAGACCAATATCACTCCTCAGCACAGTTAGTAAAACTTTAGAAAAAATTATACACAAACACATTTTCAACTTCTTTGTCTCAAATAACACAATAACTGCATTGCAATCTGGTTTTGTTCCAAACGACTCTACGACTAATCAACTTTTCTCTATATATAACACATTTTGTAAAGCCCTTGATGATGGCAAAGAAGTAAGAGCTGTTTTCTGTGATATATCCAAAGCTTTTGATCGTGTTTGGCACAAAGGTCTCATTTCTAAGCTTGAGTCTACTGGAATAAATGGTGTGTTATTAAATTGGTTTCGCGATTATCTTTCTGAAAGAAAACAAAAAGTAGTTCTTCCTGGCGGCTCATCACAAATGGCTTCTATCACAGCTGGAGTGTCACAAGGGTCTATATTAGGTCCGCTTCTTTTCCTCATATATATCAACGATATTGTCCTCGACTTAAATTCATATATCAGACTCTTTGCAGATGATACAAGTTTGTATATTATCGTTGACAATCCTGCTACCGCTGCTGCAACACTTAACTTAGATCTCGAGAAAATTACTGTATGGGCAAATAGATGGCTTGTCACCTTCAATCCAAATAAAACTGAATCTGTCATTTTTTCCCGTAAGGTTAATAAACCTGTCCATCCTCCCCTTAGTATGAACGGAATACAAATAAATGAGGTGACCACTCACAAACATCTTGGAGTAACTTTTTCATCTGAAGGAACTTGGCATACCCATATAATGAATATATCACAAAAGGCATGGCAACGACTTAATATTATGAGGTCTTTAAAATTCATCACTGATCGTAGATCACTCGAAACTATATATCTTTCTTTCATCCGGCCTCTTCTTGAATACTCAGATGTAGTCTGGGATAATATTACTCAACAAGATGAATTCGAGTTAGAAAAAATCCAACTTGAAGCCTGCCGAATTATAACTGGTACAACGAAACTTGTTTCTTTCTCAAATCTGTATGAAGACACATGTTTTCAACCCCTAAAAGTAAGACGCTATAAACACAAACTAATTCTGCTATATAAAATGTTCAATCACCTATCTCCACAATATCTATCTTCCATAGTTCCAAACACAGTAGGACAAACTTCAGTATACAACTTACGAAATGCAAGTAACACTAGAAATATTTTCTGTCAAACTCAACTTTATTCAAATTCATTCTTACCATCTTCGATTAAAGACTGGAATGATCTCCCTGTCGAACTAAGAAATGCTCCATCGCTTGCAATTTTCAAAAAAAGACTAAATGAAGATGTCCAAAAAGTTCCAGCTCACTATTATATAGGTGAAAGAAGATATCAAATAATACATACTCGATTAAGAACACATTGCAGCTCTCTGAAAGAACATCTGTTTTCAAAAAACATAATAGACAGCCCTTTTTGTATATGTGGTGAAATAGAAAATACAGAACACTATTTCCTCCGCTGCCCCATGTATCAAGATGACCGCACTGTCCTTATAAACAATTTAAGTCAAATCACAACTATAACATTGAATACTTTACTATACGGCGATAATTCACTTACCGGTGCTGAAAACGAAACAATTATTTCACAGATACATAAATACATACAAAAAACAAAAAGATTTGATACATAATAATATTCGTTTGAAAAGAAAAAGGTCCTCCAACTCCATAGTAGTAAAGTGACTTTCTTTCTTTCTCTTGTTCCTTATCTCTTCTTCTCTTCTATTATTACTTCTCCTCCAATGTACATGTTTTATTAATTAAATTTCTCAACATATTAGTTTAATTAACCAATCACTAAACTAAGCAATATATCCCTTTAAAAATTAATTCATACTTGTGCTTATACCTCTAATCTAACACCAATGTATCTTAAATTTAGTTCATGAATACTTGACATAAACATAGTATGTATAGTAAGAAAGCAAGAACAAGTCGATATGATATGTATAGTTTAGTTTAGATATTTATATTTTGTTACCATTTATTTGAAATTTGTTATATACTGATTACGGAGAGAGTTTTCAAAAAAGCTTTACAAGCTTCCTACTCAATCCGTAAATTTTATTTTATGTAATTTATTATGTAAATGTGTGGATTATCAATAAAATATTGTTTAAACTAACAGAACAAATATTTTACAGATAAATAAGCTTTTTTCCAAAATGAATGTTTGTCACTTAGTTTGGTTACAATAATTACATAGATCAACTCTCAAATTTATTGATTATTATTATACATAAACATACAATTCGAAAAAAAGACCAACAACAACAATAGCATGTTTCATTTTATCAATATGAGATAAAAACAATAAATATGTACAATAATTGTGAAAAAAGGTACATTTTATGGTATTAATATGACACTATCAACTTTGAAACATTTTATTTAATTTGTTATTCGTGCTTAGTAAAGATGCCGAGGAATTATTCAAAGTTACAAATTAGATTTTATTAATTATTTAATTGATTGATAATTTAAAAAATGATAAAGAAAAATACAAATGTACATGTACATGGTTTAAGAATAAACAATATTATATATTGAAAGATTAACCATAATTTACTGACTATTGACTTATAATCGTCGGTCAATATGACAATTGAATTCTTAAAATTTATTTTACAATTTTAATAAAAAAGAGTAGTAAACGTAAAAAACTCAGTATTAAAATAGCACATAAAAACACAAAAAAGAGAGGAAAACAATATTCATAAAATCTGTATTTTTGTTATTAAAATAGATATTACAATTATTGTATAATAAACAATAATGCTCAACATGACATGGTAATATAACCAGTGTCATATTTTTACTAAGTGGAACAGATACCTTAAGAGGGGGTCTTCGCTAATAGCGATTACATAATAAGGGACAATTCCACAAGTGTGGTGTTGATCATGCGTTACACATATGGATTATAAATGATTGTAAACATGTATATCCGTTGCTATTAATAATCACGATCATAAAGAAATAACAAGTAATATTCTAATCTCTAGCATGCCAATCAAAGTTCATAATGAACAATGTCTTCCGTCCGTTCATTCTGGTAAAAACCAATTAACCATTGAAAAGTTTATAAGAATATCTTGACATCATATGTCTACTAGTTCATCTTCACTTTCTGCATTTCTTGCTTGGACGCCCTTTGATGCTTTGCATCAATGCTTTTCTTGTAATAGAAATTGATAAGACTGGATGATTGATCCTGTGGAAATCCCTGTCCTGTCTCTTAGAGTACATTGCATCTTCTGCTATTAATCGATAAGGGACTTATAAAAAATTTAATTGTCACCTTCTATCCATAACTCATTGTAGTACGCGTCAGCAAGAGCGCTTCAAAACACGACTCATTTTCTATCCCACCCAAGAGTACGGATTTGTATTGAATATATAGGAAAACCTAAAGGTCAAGGTCGTCTAAACGAGCCCATTGACGATTTCTATCCCATCCAAGAGTATGGATTTGTATTGAATATATAGAAAAACTTTGAGGTCAACGTCGTCTATACGAGTCCACCTAACTACTCCAAAGGACAAGAAAAATATACACCGAAGTGGATGGAGTTAGGGGCAATTTTTTCTGAACAATTGCTTTGCACTTATTTTGTCATTGGGACTTGACCCTCAACCTTACCTTGACCCTAACCCTTACCTTGACCCTTATCTTGACCCTTACCTTGACCCTTACCCTGACCTTGACCCTTACCTTGACCCTTACCCTTACCTTGACCCTTACACTTACCTTGACCCTTACTCATACATTGACCCTAACCCTTACTTTGACCCTTACCTTGACCCTTACTCTGACCTTGACCCTTACCCTTACCTTGACCATGCTTGAAATGATAAGCCTTTCTCATCAGCATAGAGCCAGGCCAGCCTACACATTCATGCGATATGACAAGTATCTGACCAACTTTTATCAAACTAAAATTTGAAGCTGGGCATAAAAATGAGAACAAATATCAACAAGGCAAGGCGACGTTCTCAGAATGCAACCCACGACATGACTCGGCCATACAAGTCAATTTTAGAAATAAGCATTTAACCGTTAAGGACAAAAGTAATTATAAACACTAAAACAATAACGTATTTGTATTTGTCTTTTGCCTATGGTACACAGAATGTTTTACTCAACTTTTACCCTAATAAGGTACAGGAAGACTTGTCAGCCACAGTAAGTGACGGGTTGTTACATTTTTGTTTTGACATCTCGCACCTTTAAATAAAATAAAAGTATACGTATATTTTGCAATAGTGACATTGTTCGCCACATCTATTATCTCTAACGTCTTAATTATTTACAGTTTACTATTACACGCCAGGTAAATGATAGAGCTACCTCTTTAGGAGGTATACGGTCAATCGCTCTGTCGATGACTTCTAATCCAGTTACCTCTCTGGCGTGGGTTCGATCCCCGGGAGATGCTTTGGTAGTTTAGCGCGGAGGAATGTAGTCTAGTACTGGTGTAACTCTCCAGGAAGGATGGTTAGGAAACTACCCGCCTATATGACTGAAATACTGTTGGAAAAAGGCGTAAAAATGAAACAAACAAACAAAAGTAAAAGATGTAGCAGGGTTAACTGCTAATGCAAAACAAATATTGTCGAATAGTTGATTTCTTTCTTCATAATGAATATACCCGTTGTATCAACATCCTAAAGATCTTTTTCACCGAAAACTTTTTTACATTCTCTGCCTTATCAGTTTGGTCCCTTTGAAACCGTCGAACTATCTCCTTGGCGACATGACTACCTTCTTCACGACAGAGCTTTCTCTAAGAACAAATATCCTATATTTTCTTTATTAACTAATGTTTTAGTTTGATTTTAATCGTATTTCATTTCTAGACCTAATATCTATTTGAAACGTATTTGTTTTTAATCCGAAATGCTGTTTATATGAAAATTGGAGTAAAAATTATCTGCTTCATAGTCCATTTCAACGCTGCATTAGCTAATGCGAAACGCCGCCACAACTACATTTCAAATACAATTATAACAACTTTACGTTTTCTGGACACTGTAATCAAATCTACATCGCATAACATTCTCTAATTTTCGATAGTTGGTGTAGAATTTACAAAACATATATAAAAAAAAACACTTGACACTTGATTTTAGCGACATGCACTTGCTCGGAAGTAGCGATAGAGCGATTGACCGTATGCCTCCCGAAAGAGGTAGCTCTATCATTTACCAGGCGTGTATTAGAGAAGAAAACATGTGTCTTTTTAAGCCTTATTAACAACGATGATCTATAAAGCACGTATTTTAAATACTCAGGGATACTAAGGCAAATTATATTAATGACAAAAATTGTTTAATGCTCTTATTTACTCAATTCACGTTAAAATAGCATTTTTTAAAGTGCCAGCATGAATTGCTGTATAAATTATATAATATTTTGCGTTTGAAGCGTAAGTATATCTATACAAGTTTAAAATGTAGACGCCGATATAATCACCGAATATTTTTTAAACAAGTCATATACTTTAACAAACCCTGGAAACTAATGTTACAGACATTGTGGATATTGCATGATTGAAACAAATCTAAGTTATTCTTTTCACATGTTCTTGAACATTTCTAGATTTTACTGTGACAACAATTATGAAATCTTAACACTGTAACGTCAAGTTAGGAAACCACCATTTTATTCTTTATAAGAAGAAAAGTTTTGTTCCTGTGACTGCTTAGTGCATTCATTTTGTAGAAATTTACAGTATAATGAATGAAACATTCGAAACGAAGAAATGAAAATTTTGCCTGTGTCTCGCTGAAATGTCTTAGTTGTTAAACATCACAGCTATTAACAATAAGTCGATTAAATGTCTTTGTGAAGATAAGTTCACATAAGTGTTGTTTGTATGTTTACGCTATTGAAACGAAATATTGGTCGAAATATTTTAAACTGTCGGAATGTTACATGTTATTTGAGGTAATTTGACTTGCACTAAGAAACCGAACAATGTATTAAAATCTACCTCGCTGTTGTTCATTATAAAAACAAATTTGTTTTTTTTTTTTTTTTTTTTTTTTTTTTGCTTATAGTTAATTGGATAAAATCTTGCTTTAAAGTCATAAAATTTATAAGAGAACAAGTACTATTATACATATACGTCGAAATTATTTCTTCCTTTTCCGCGTTAAGCAAGAATCAATAAGCAAGAAAAATAACCAAACCGGGTACATAATTTGACACAATTAGTTTTAGACTATAAAAGTGCCCTTATTTAATTCATCTCCAGTTTATTGAACAAATTGAAAAGTGTATTTATTGCATCCGTGTACTTTTTGTGTGAAGCATGTTTTTTAAAAGTTGCTTTTTGCATATTCTCCTGGGCGGAAGGATTAAAGATGGTGTTATCGCCTGCAGACAGGAGTTTTTTTAAAAAGTGTCGCAAGAAAATGCAGTTTTCTTATTGCATTATTTCCTCACTTTTTGGCCTCACTTTACTTGTAAAGTATTGATGATATAAGTTGAAGACAGAATACGACTATAATTTATCAAGGAAAGTAGAATTCAGAATTAAGTGACACATTTGACTATGAGAGCGTAACAGGTCTAATCGATAATGAAGAATATCAAATACGGAATAACACGAGTAGTTATGTAAGTTTAACCTACAATTGGGGTAAATAGCAATCAGAACACAATAACATTATACTCAAATTATACTATTCGCGAAAAGGGTCGTAACGTTGTGGTTCGGTAAATTGTTTATCTTCTAATATGAAATGAAAAAGAAAATGTGTCGGAAACGAATATGATCAACCAATACATATGTTTTATCTTCGAAAACACCTAAATTGAATGTATAACCGCGAATATAAACATAATTACATAGAGGAGTAGATATGCAATTTAAAATTTCTATGCGAATATGGAGATTGTTTTCAACGAAAACTAAAACTTACCGATTTGGATAAAATTTTCCATCGGATCCGCAGATAAGTTCGAAAGCATGTCCACAATTGATGGTATCAATATTTTGACAGAACACATTTTGTACAATATTGGCTATTGGGTCCGTTGAGGTTGTCGCCATCATCGTAGTCGTCATACTGGCAATCATGGATGCTATTGTTGACGGCGCTGGTGTTGTTATGATGCATAAACCATGGTGAGCAATACTTAAATGCTCGGGTGAATGGAGAAACTCGCATACTGCTTGGGTAAATTCACAGCTAAAATGATAGGACACATATTCGTACACGCGCTGCACGTTTAGTCAATGACATATTTTAGAAGTATAGAAATAAAAATTACTTTAAAAGGGTGCTGGCCGGAGCCAACCTTGCTTTACTTGAAGTTGTTATTTCTGAGTTTATTAAACATGAAAAAAAATGTTTACAATGATTGTTTAAAGTAACAATAACTCATATATACTCATGGGTATCAGAACATTTCTTATATTATTTTCCATGTATCTATTTAATTTTTTTAATTATCTGTGACTTTCTATATTTTTTCATCGTAATAAATCAGCCAAAAATGAACCTTTCAGAACGCCCACTCACCCCCTCCCTGCTCCCCAAACCGACAGTATTAAAAATGTGTCCAGTATTGGCTCCATTCTAGTGGAATCAAAACAGCTTGAGATTTAAATCAATGGCATATTTGTAGCTGTTTTATTTCAGAAATTATAGTCTGGAGATATTTTTAAGATTGTTTGAATGGTTCTATATTATTAAAGACCCTGCAAATGTGTGTCGGCAGGTAGAAATGGAGTGCTGATCGCAATTCTGACAGACACATTGCCGATATCCCTGGTCCAAAACGTTTGGATTTGTTAAGCAACTTCAGACGCTCTTACGCATGCATTAGTTGCGGACATAATATATTCTATTTCAAACTTTGGGCAAGATTAAGCATGGACGGTAACTTGCAATTATCGCTAACATCCATGAACAGGGTCAAACAAAACGAGCCTGCAATATTTTCAATTTGGCCGTTTTGAGCGTACTTTCGGAATTCCGTTCTTTTTTCTCTATTTTACATATGCTCATTAAATTCCTTTTGCACTGTAGGTGTAATTAAAGTCATAATACAGAGTTCTTTAGAATATTACACTTTTATTGAGTTTTTGTTTCAACTTTCGGAGCTATTTTTGCGGCGCAACAATAAAACATATTATATAGTTGGTTATGCTCGTTAAAAATCTTTTCTTCCTATACCTCAAGCGGCTTGCCACAAAAAAAAACAGAAAACGTTTCTTACTGATTTGCATATGTTCTTCCGTTGGATCCGCACACCATCTCGTCTCCTTGTGTTACGTGAGTGGCACAGTTCACCAGCAGAAGTTCCAAACACAGGTTGTCATTGTAATGCAAGTTTAAATTAACGATAGCTGCATCAACTTCTCCTGGATTTGGGACGTGGTTTCCGGCATGATTTCCATGTTGTGCAACTGCTGCAACCCCTATTGATGGAAATAACATGTCGTTAGGCCTAATTATAAACTTTACATATCTTGCCATATTCAATGCATGTTTCACATTTGCAAATTTATCTAACTTGAAAAAAGAAAACCTGTAATGTTTACGAGTGCGATACGGAATGATGGCTGCAAATATGGTATGAGGATGTATATGAAAAGGCTTCGTAATGTGAGTATCTTGATGTACTTCTTTGCATTTGTCGATCATAGATTTTACTACAAGGGATCAAATACAGCATTTTAGTACTTCGTGCGATCCTGGCCTATTCAAGACCAGTCGCATTGATTAAGTACAAGATCATGAAGATAGCATGTGCTCTCATATTAAAAAGCTGGAAAAGGTGTGATAGATGTGATCCCTCAGAAACAATGAAAACAACACTATTAAAAGATAATTAAAGACTCGGTTTAAGTGAATCAGTTCATGAGACATAATTTAAAGTGCAACATCTCTCATGCCCCCCCCCAGCACCGGCGGTATTCAGCCTTCTTCTATAATTAACCTGCTGGAATCAATTATTCCGAAGGAGCAAAAAGATATGACAACAGTGAAGTGAAGTACGAGGCTTATAACTTTTTACAGCTGCCTAACGACATATCGCACCATCTGTTGTGAAGAATAAAAATCTGAAAAAATGATTGATCCCTAATTTAAGAAGCAATGAAAAAAACAATTGTAGATCTATATGAAAATTGCAAACTCGGCTTGATTGCGTAAAATCTCTCACTAAATATCTGAAAAAAAATTGATTCTATTAAACAATTAGCATCAGCATTGTCATTACTGCAGAACATACATATTTTGTAATTATATGACACTCTATAAAAAGAATGGAAAGAAAACAAGCAAACCTAAAGTAATCAAAAGAAATATCGTCTTTATTGACATCATGATGTCATCTGAACGTGTTTGAAGTTAATTTACGGCCTTATCATGTTTATCTACAATTAAGATTCCCCTGTGTCCAATATGTCATGTAGATAACAAAATTACCTTCAGTGAAATAAAACTTTAAAAGCTTTAGTCGAGTTGATTGAAAATAGTTGATTCTTGAAATCTTAATGACAGATAATTAATAATTGGCCAATACAATTTACTACTTTATATAAAGTGTAGATTTTTATTCTGTTCGAATGTAAGGCAATACTATACGCCTGTCCTTTCATTAGTTTTAGTGTTAAAAGATTGATTTTTTATCGGTTCTTTTAGATTTTGGACCTCAAGGGAACACTAAAGTTAAAGATATATGTATACTTTTATTTGCGATATATGGCAACCAGCCAATACACATATACAGAATATACATTCAAATAATACAAATTGTGAATGACAAGACAAGTTCTATAGTTCAATCAACATTTTGCGTTAACAATATATAGCATGTCATGTTCAAGTTGTTAAAAAGGAAATGTACTAATAAAATGAGTTCTTTTTCAAGAGCATAATATATTTACATAGCTAGATTTCTTACAACTGATATTTTATTGCTTGACATTAAAATATTAAATTTATGTAAAGTAGGTGCTACATAGAACTTTTCATTAAAATACTTTAAACGTAAACTAGTATATAGTGGGCAAATAAGGAGGAAATGGTACTCCGTTTCTACTTTGTTTTGACAATATATACAAGTTCTCTCTTCACGTGATAATTTCAGATGCCGCCCATTTTCAATCATAAGTTCATGTGAAGATGTTCTAAAAGCAACTAAGTCTTTTCTGTATTTATATTTATCAATTAATGTAATCTAAATACGGTTCAAAGCCAAAATTAGTTTAAATGTATGATAAAAATAAAGTTTACTTGAATCCTGGCATTTACTCGACCAGTTTTGACGATCCATATCCGTTAAGCGTTGGGAATAAACAAATAAAAAAAGATTAATATTACCAACACCTTGGGCATCCCAAACGTAATCAAACCCAAGTTGGTATAGATGTAATCTAATCTTCGTAGCCCAGTTTTTATAACCAATCAAATAATAAAAGCATCTGGTAAGATTTTTTGACAAAACGATAATTTGGCATAAGTAATATTCGGAACCAATATTTTACAGCCTTTTTGGCAGTAACACAGTACATGCTATAGCGTCCACATTCACCAAGGACTGCTGCATTACATACCTTGACTGAAGCAAAATATAAAGTTTGAAACAATACGGATAAATACATCAGACATTTGTAATTTTTACTTTTTTTACCCACAAAAGCATGTATGTATTTAAAGCGCTGAAATAATGATTTAAGGTCATCTTTGGTGATTGTCACTGTCAAAGGGTAATTATCATCAAAGAAAGGAACATGATTCGAGAATTTCTGTCGATAGATTGTGCCACCTATGTATCAGAAGTAGGCGGGAAAATGTTCAGATCCGATGAAATAGCATACGGAAATCAATCAGAAACGTTTTTATGGCAAGCCTATTTGTTTTCAAGATTTTCAGAGAGCATAAGTCTCAAATATGATGTATTGTTGACCCAGAAAGATAAAACAAAAAGATAAAACAACATCTCTCATAAAATATTTTTTCACATACAAAACTAAAGGGCTTGTCATTTTAACTTCGTAATTAGATCAATTGGGTTATATAGAACGGGGTTGTGCGATTCTTATGAATCCCTTTATGAGCTGAAAAAGTATGTATGTATGTATGTATGTATGTATGTATGTATGTATGTATGTATGTATGTATGTATGTATGTATGTATGTATGTATGTATGTATGTATGTATGTATGTATGTATGTATGTATGTATGTATGTATGTATGTATGTATGTATGTATGTATGTATGTATGTATGTATTAGTGTGTGTGCCTGTGTGCGTGCGTGCGTGCATGCTTGCATGCGTGCGTCGTGCGTGCGTGTATACATGCTTGCATGCGTGCGGCGTGCGTGCGTGCGTGTATGTATGCTGTGTAATCAAGGGTATAATGCCCACATGCATTTTGTAATAAAATCTAAAACAAATCTATAAACATTATTAAAAAAGACTAAATATACCTATCATCAATGCATTAATATATTCTGAAAATGAAATAGAAATTAGGAACATAACCATGTATATTTTTAAAGCATTCGATGTACGAAAAACTACTTTTATAATTATTCAAAACGTTTATCGAAAACGCTGCAACATGTAAGGGTCTGTCAGTAGGACTTTGATCAATTTCACAAGTATACCATTAAAGGGACTCCGATGAGGTTTTTTGACATGATGGGACTGAAAATATTTTTTCCAGATAAATGTACCATTTGATGTAAGTTTAGATCATGGTACTAATCTTATGTTTTTAGGCTTTTAAACCCTTTTAACTATATATCATTGTTTTAATCAAATCATTCTTTTAGAAACTTCGTTTAGCATTAGGCTATATTTTTACAATTTTTCATTTTGATAATTTCTTAAACCAAATATTTTACTTGATTTTGGAGATCAGTAGTTTCTTGTGTGAGCGATTCTCTTGTCTATTATATAGAATGGCCGTTGTATAAAAGCTACACACTCCAATTGTACTTTTTCTACACAAACAAAGTTGAGACTTAATAGATAAATAAAATATGTGTCTATAATATACATTTTTTATTTTTTTTTTGTTTTGTATACCCCTATTGATAGCATGGTGTATGACCTAAATATTTATTTGCTAGTATAATATCATGCTTATTCGAGATATGTTTTGTTTATTGTCATTAAGTGTTAGTATTTGTATTCAACGTTTTCTTATTGCTTAAAAATACTGTATAACTTAATGATATGTGTTTTTATAAAGTTTTGACATTGACCACTTGACTGTATTTTATAGAATGTTTCAAATAGTGAGTTTTGCAACTGTTTACGACTGTGTATAGAATGCTTCTTACTAATGTGTATAGAAGCTTCAGATAGTGAGTTAAGCAACTGTTTATAACTGTAGATGTAATGAATGGTTTTGTCAGTTCCTAACAAATACACACTTCATACGTAAGATTATAATTTAATATTTTACAATACATAGTATATATTTTAATAAATGCAAATTTTTGTAAACAAGAATCAAACATTTGTTTAGATATCCAAAAATTATTTATCAATAAATGTGAAGCCCTTATTTCAATTAAAACAACTATTAAAACTGTTTAAAAATATACTATGCTGAAATTTGATATTAGTAAATTTTGATAATTGCTTATACAGTCTCTTAGTGAATATAAAAAAACATGTTTTGAATTCATACAAAGTATATATGTTGTGTTTAAAATTCTACACAATTTAGATAGTCAAAATATGAATACATTGTATATGGTGTCATTAAAAAGCTGGCAGTTTATTTAAGAAAATACCAACTTTACTTGGCCTATTATAGAGAAAGCAGCATCCAATACATAATTTATTTATTCTTTTATTCAAATTAGACATATTAATAAAAAATGTCATAGTGTAATTAAAATATTTTACTCAGGGATGAGCATAGTATATCTTTTAAAATGTAAAACATATAAAACAAGAGCGGTCAGTCATCACAATTGCCAATTGCATGTTGCAGCTATTGTGTAACAGAAGACACAAAAATCTTAAACAGGGCAAGAACGCGTCTTTTATTCAAGGGTCATAACTCAGCTAAAAACAACCGATCCATCCTGTAAAGTTTTATTGAAATTGCATTAGTGGTATATGAGGAATAGTCCGAACAAACTTTTAAAGTTAACCTTATTTGCCATAACTGTGGCAAAAATCATGAACCAGAAAATGCCGATGAAGTGTACGACTAGACTTGGTATTGATCATTCCGTAGTTTCTGACAAGCTTTCGTGTAGCTTGCAACACAAAAAAACAAGACAATTTTTATTCAAGTGCCATTACTCGGCCAAAAATCATTCAAGCGGAAATCATGTGCAATATGCCCAAGTACTTGAGCTATCGATCAGTCCTGTAAAGTTTCATCAAAATTGCATTATTGGTACATTGCAAAAAAGGAGCTACTCCGGACAAACTTTAAATAATAATCATCAAAGATCGATAACTCTGACACAAATCATTGAACCGGAAACTTTCGATGAAATGCACAACTAGACTTGGTACTTAAAATTCCTGTAAAGTGTGGATGAAATTGCACTAGTAGTTTCTGAGGAAAGGTCAAGACAATATTCTAGCTGACAACACACAACAAAAATATGTTTATTCAAGGACCAGAACTCAGTCCAGAATCAGAGGTTTTGATTCAAACGGTTAAACATAAAGAATTGATTTCATATTGAAACAATGACTTTTATTAATCTTTCATATAAACTCAATTACAATCACCCTGAAATGGGACATGTAGACTTGTCAGCTACAGTAAGCGTTGGGTCCTGACATTTTTGTTTTGACAGCTCACATCTGAAAAAAGTAAAGATTACATTTAAAACCTGTGTAAACGTACAATGGGCACATCTCACACATTCCGGTCTGTGGCAAAGATCGTGCCACAAATATATATGTAAAAACATGATTAACACATTTAACTTAATTCATCTCTATGTATTTATGGATCAAAATATTTATGCATCAAAATATATATCCAATGCGAATATCATTACATAAAATATGCGCATGCAGAGTTAACGGATACAATTAAGAGTGCACATATTTTTATTATGCGTGACTCGGGGTGCCATGTATGCATTGACTTCCCTGGAAAGTTCATAATCATAACATACCGTGCTAGCACATTGAGATTTTGATGTACTTATTTCTCTGATAACTAAAACTTACTGATTCGGGTAAAACTGCCCATCAGATCCACAAAGGATTTCAAAAGTACTTCCACAACTAATTGTGGCAACGTTTTGACAAAACACATTTTGCACAATACTGCCAATAGGATCAGACGTGGTTGTCACCACCACTGTTGTCGTTATTGGTGCCATTGTGGAACCTTGGGTCGCTGTAGCTTGAGCCATTGTGGAACCTTGGGCCGCTGTTGCTGGTGGCATTGTGGATCCTTGGGCTGGTGCCATTGTGGACCCTAAGGCAACTGTTGCTGGTGGCATTGTCGATCCGGTTGCTGTTGTACAGGCACCACGGTGGTTAATCTTTAGATCATGCACATCAGAATGGAGGAATTCACACATGGCATGTGTAAACACACAGCTATAAAAGACAGCATCACACAAAAATGAAATATAATTGGTTTGAAAACGTGAACGTGACGAAATAATGCGAAAAGATATGTTAATTCTTATGAAAATTGCTAAAATCCAAACTAAACAGTGACATCTAGGAGGATGACATGATTATAAATGGATTTGACAACAATTTTATCAACATATTGGCTCAAGATTACCATTAACATTTAAGTTTTTCAAAATTAAAAATTAGACACAACTACGGGAAAAAAATGAAAAGAAAAATACTGACGAAGCATACATTGGCATTCTATTAATTTAACCTTATGACCAACTCCTTTTTACCTAAAATGATCCATTTTCTAGCCTGAACTATGGATATAAACATTCAGTCTAATAAGATAACAAGAAACAGCAACCGACTGTCATTTCCCCCGCCCAACATAAGTAATTAATAAAAAATAGATAAAGAAAGGATAGTCCATTTGCAAGCACTTAACAGGGCATTTGCCCAAGAAAGTAAAAGCAGTTATCTTTTCAACATTTTGATATATAGCCTGGAACAAAACTAAATTAAACAAGAAATGTCGAACGACCCATATGTACCACTTTCTTACCCTTGACTCATACTGTTGGTAATTTTGTTATAGAAATATGCCAAAATGGGAACAAAAATTGTTCAACCAATTTTGACATTTGTGAGACTAGCCATGCAATACTTATTAATCGGAAACACTTTTATATTTTATTTTACTGTAATCTTGATCTTTGACCTAGTGACCCTAAAATCATCTTTTAATTATGACCCCATTGGAAATAAGCCTTCGGGCTTTCATGGGCAATCCGAGGTTATTGCACACTACTCTATACATGTTTCCACTTACGTCCTTACATTTTATTAAACTAGTAAATTGATATCTAGTCATAGGAAAGAAAGAGTTTTAGATTTTGTTTTTAGTTATAATATTTTATTATTTAATGAGCCGTCTGTGATATTTATGTCTGATCGACAAACTTCCGAAATATTTTATTACAATTGTGTCATCAGTTTTATATAAAATGCTAAAGTGTTTGTTTTATGTATACATGTATGTTTGTTTTAACCTGAATAAATATCTATCTATCTATCGACCAATGAATGTGTGAAATATTAGACTCTGCGACAGATCGATTTTAGATAATGAGCGGAAATCATTCCGACATTTTATACCCCTGTGACCTTGACCTGTGACCCCACAATCAGAAAAGGTCATCTACTAGTTATGACCATTCAATATGTAAAATATAAAGACTTGTTAACTAATTGGCGTCAGGAGAATAAGCGGAAACCATTTTTACATTTAAGGTTATTGTGACCTTGACATTTGATCTAGAGACCTCAAAATCATCTACTAGTGATGATCAATGGAAATGCGAAACATAAAGACTTGATAACAAATAGTTTTTAAGATAATGAAATAAGTATGTAAACATGAAGACTTTGTGATTAAAAAATTTCAAGATAATGAGCGGAAACCATTCTAACAATTTAGGCCCCTGTGTCCTTTGATTTTAGCCTAGTGGCCCTAAAATAAATATGGTTATCTACTAGTAATTACCAATAAGTATATGGAATATGAAGCCTTTGTAATAAATAATTAAATAGTTTTCAAGATAATTGAGTGGAAACCATTTTACTTGTTATGACCAATCAGTATGTGAAATTATTAAAGAGTATGAAAATAGCGCAAAAAAGAGCAATAAATAACAAGAAATGTTGAACGACACACCTTTATAGCCCTTGACTCATACTATTGGTAATTGAGTTAAAGAAACATGGGTACATAGAAATGCTCACTTATGGGAAAAATTATGACCAATATAGGACGTGAAACTAAATGAAAGCTATCATTAATAAGTTAACCAAGTTAGAGGGTAGCTTGAATAAAATACATATTATCATATAAATGTAACCATTCTGATATTTAAGGCCCCTGTGACGTAGGCATTATCTACTAGGTACGACCAATCGGTTTGTGAAATATGAAGCTTTTGTGATAGTCAGTTTTCAAAATAATCAGCGGAATCAAAAATAGCAAAGGATATTACCTCAACAACTAAGATGGGAAGTGTCATTGTATTCTTAATCATAAAGATAAGGTTCAAATTTATATCATGAAACCTTTTCAAGCTCAAGACAAAGATTTAACACGAAAAATTACAAAGAACAACAATGCAAAAATTGTATAAGGTAGAGTTATCATTGTGCACTGACCTCCCCTGAATGAGATCAGCTATAAGCTGTTACCTTTAACACACTCCGAACAAATTTGAAACAAAACGAAGGGCATTAAATCAAAATCTATGAATATAAAACGAGCTGTTCTTTAGCAATGCACACCATTTCCAACAATAAAGTTTCAAGATGATTATTTAAAATGTTTCGACTTACTCTATACAACTAGGCTTCTCTTTTTATATCTGACCTGGTTACCTTATTCTTGTTTCTATACCGTTAACAACGATTTCTTCATCAGTAAAACACAGACCTATGGGTAGTGGAGCTTAAAATTCAAATTTCAACGTCTATAATAATACATAAATTATAATATATATTATATAGACGTTGAACTTTATTTATTTTTCAAAACGGCTAATATTAAGATATTTATATATATATTATCAGTACACGTGCTGGGATTTTCAAATATACATTTTATTTGGATTTTAAAGTCGTTTTAAGCTCCACACCCAAGTGTCTGTGCATTAAAATAGTGCTGGGATGTTCTTAGATTTGACCTGGTGACATAGGCGTTTAGCTAAAATGATCCATCTTCAAATTCGTTCGAGATATCATTGAGATAAAAATTTTGACAAACTTTGATGAAGATCAAATTAAAAGTGTAAATCTAAATTGCCCGATAACCACTTACAAAATATCAAGATCAATGTTTGGAGCAACTGTTAAATGCCGATATTTTGTTCAATCACAAAACATGTCAAAAATTTCAAAAAAGTGTTATATTAAGTCAAATTCTGTCAACTTAATATTAGATACTAATTCAAAGAGGATAATCAATGTAGAATATTAGAGTTTTAACTTCGATCCTGATCCTTAATTCTCAGTAAACACTGGACCTGGAACCATATCAAACTCATCCGAGTGATCCCTAATATGATCAGACTGACAAAGCTTGATAAAGATCAAAATAAAGAACTGTGGCCTGCAGCGTGATATTGACGGTGGGTGAAGGGCGTTAATTGATACAATTGGCTTGGGCGTATATAGCCGTATTTTGGTGTAACAACAACTGGGGACCATAAATAAGAAAAGGAGCTTGAATACATGTATGTAAGTATCTTACTGATTGGCATAGGTAATTCCGTCGGATCCGCATACCATCTCGTCTCCTTGTGTTACATGAGTGGCACAGTCCACAAGAAGAAGTTCCAAACATAGTTTGTCATTGTAATGCAAGTTTATATTTACGATAGCAGCATCAACTTCTCCTGGACTTGGAACATGGCCGCCTCCCGGTGGTTTTGCAGCTGACAAGGCCACTAATAATGTAATAAAATAATGATTACGTCGTTTGAATAAAAGTACATTGACTCCCGACAATCCCTGTAAGTTTGTCCCGCTTACCAGTTAAATGATGAAGTTATGTTTGAATACATAGCTGAACCATAGCCGATATTTCTGATGCATAGCATGTTGTTTCCTTGTGTTATATAGTAGGGATAAAAAAAAACACAATTATTTGTGCGGTTAGTTAATGCCTTTTTCCCACATTGTTAATACCGTGATATTAAAGAAAAAGAGTAAATAGAAAATAGATCACAAAATAATGTTGTCTTTTCTTAATTTGGAAAAGTGTATTTACAACGAAATGAAAAATATTATTCTCAGAGTTAAATCATCGACACTAGGTAGTGACCATAATTTTTGTTTCATTTTCACCAAAATTTTTGTTTCTTTGCCAAAGACATGTGTTAACGCACAAATTAAGTTTATATATGTATATGTAAGAACAAAATAACACCATTTTTAATGAAAATAAGATACAGAAAATATCATACTAACCTAAAGCAAACAGAGCAACGGTTGTCTTCATAGGAACCATGGTGTTATCTGTATAAATGCAAGATAATCTAGCTACTTTGGTCTAAATACATGAACACTTTTACGTCTGTTTGATTTACTTACGTTCTCAGGCCTTTGGAGATAAGATGAAAGCTTTATTTTGGTGCCAAAAGACTCTAACTATCTTACTCCTTTAATATGAGTATAATCGCGCCTTGCGCTCATTGTAGGAATCGTGATTTCGTATGTATAAAATCTGGATATACTTGTCAAACCATTTCACGATTTTAAATCATAAAATTGAGAAAATAAGAATCTCTAAATAAAGCCCAACACGACTAAATTGAAAATGTTGCAGGATCGGTTTGATTGAGCTTGTGCATGGATGATACTGTCAATGGCAAACTACCGACCACGCCTCCTAGCACCGGCTGAAGCAAAATTCATCATTTTAACATGAAAATGGTGAAATTTTGAAATTAGAAACATCTGCAGATATGTTCGTAAGGTAATCATGGAACCTCCAATTAATGTTAGACAGAAGTGTCATTCAATGAAAAAGCGGCGTATGGTCCCCGGGTAAAAGAACTTGCCCGTTACGAGAAAAAAAATGGGCGGAACTAAATAAGGCACCTTTGTAAATTGTGCGATAAAACGTATGTATATTCATACAGAATTAATTTTAGTTTGTGTTTTAGACACTCACTCGGAACGCACGTATTTGAAATTAGAAACATCTGCAGATATGTTCGTAAGGTAATCATGGAACCTCCAATTAATGTTAGACAGAAGTGTCATTCAATGAAAAAGCGCCCGTTTACTGGAACATTGAACGTTTCTTCAATATTTCTTCAACGTACCGAATTAATGGTTTCCATTATGTTTACACGTATTCAAATATTCATTCAACGTGTCCACTTTACGGTTTGAAATTGGTTTTCACGCATTTCAGCATTGGTTTAACGTTTTAACTTAACGGTATCAAAAATACTGTCAGATATTTCAACATTCCTTCAGCGCTTAAACTTAACGGCTTCAAATGAGTTTTCTCGCTTTAACATGGATTCAACGCGTTTACTTAACGGTTTCCAATTTGCTGTCAGGTATTTGAACATTTATTCAACGTGGCCACTTAACGGTTTCCAATTTGCTGTCAGGTATTTAAACATTTATTCAACTTGGCTACTTAACGGTTTCCAATTCGGTTTCAGGTATTTGAACATTTATTCAACGTGGCCACTTAACGGTTTCCAATTTGCTGTCAGGTATTTGAATATTTATTCAACGTGGCCACTTAAAGATCCTGTAACACATTTTTTGAATGGTTTTAAATCATAAATGTGATGTTCAAGTTAAAATTTATCAATATTATAGGTTCCAAAAAAAACATTATTTATAAGGATAATACCGAATTTAACATTTCATGTAAGTAAGGGGAGGTAATAAGAAATTGATTTTCTATCAATTTTGAGTCAAATTTTCCAATCAGAAATGAATGCAAATATTTTAATGATTACATGTTATATGCACAAATATTTGCAGTACATATTTTGCATATTCTTTGATGTTTGAAAATTGTTTCATCAGCATAATTATATACATATACAAATGTATGTATAATTCACTGAATGTGGTTTACCACTTAGTCACAACATACAGGATCTTTAACGGTTAACAACTGGCTGTCACTTCAGCATTGAATCATCGCATTCAGTTCCTGCCTCCTGGTCACATATTTGAACATTGATTCGTTCGAGTACAAGACATTTCTGGGAGTTATGCATTTTTAAAAAGAAGAAATTAAACAAGCGCAGCAAAGTTTCTTAAATTTTGCATTATTAGAGTATTATCAATGAAACAAAGCGCGAAAAAATAGTGGCCTTTGTACGGTGTTCCGTTTGGACAGGCATGATATTTAATTTAGTCTGTTACAGCGATGCACGATGGTACGATGGTGAAAACACGATGTTACGATGATGAAAACGCGATGGCGCAATAGTACGATGTTAAAAACGCGATGTTTCATCGCGTTTTCACCATCGTACCATCGCGTTTACCATCGTACCATCGTGCATTGCGGGTACAGACTAAATAAAGAGTCACGATTGTCCAAACGGAACACCGTATTTTTCATTTCATTTCACACTGGCTTGTGGTCATGGCTTCTAAATAATGTAAAATCCGGTAGGAACCTTAAAGATGACAGCGATAAATGAACTGGAAGCCATATTTATACAAAGCTGTGTCCAATGCTTCGCCGCCGCAGCGATGGACTCAACTCTTCAGCGAAAACTATGGCGGCAAGTGTGGCTTTCGACAAACATACATATGTTTGTCAAGTGTTTTATATACATATATATTAACTAAGTTACTAAGCTAAATTTTTGAACAGTTACTTTTGATTCATTTGCGGATAAACTTTTGAATACCCAAATGGTCATTCCTAAAAACATATTTATTCTCACATGAAAAAATTTTTAAGATGACTTTTATAATCAACCCCAAAACCCTTTTGGTGGGTTTAGCCGGGGGAAGGTTCTAGTACGGGGTAATCCCCCAGGAACGTTTTTTGGAAACTCCCCCCATTATAAATTTACTGTTAGGAAAAGGCGTAAAATGAAACAAACAAACAAACAAACAAAAAAGAATTAAACTGGAAGCAACCAAATGCTTATGGAAGTATTTTCCCTGTTAGTCAGGCGAACGAAATGTCGTTTGTTGGCGGAGAAGTATGTTCATGGAAAAATAAAGATACCGAGTCATGTTAGATACATAAATATATATAAAAAATATCAAAAAACAAACATTTCTGGTGAGTTCAGAAAGAAAAATGAGATAGAAGAGAAAGAAGAAGAAAAGGCCAGATAAAATGATTTATTTGAAGTTTTGTGAAAATCTACCTTATTGCTTGTGAGATATTTATGTAAAACAGAATAAAATTACACGAAATGGTAACTAGAATATTATAAAATAGAATGGAATAGAATAGAATAGAATAGAAAATAAAAGAATAGAATTACTTTATTGTATGGCATATAAACCAAAATAAATTCTATATAAAGAAGAATATGTGTATTTAATCGTGTTCATTATAACTTTTAAAGTAATTAGGTTTTAGGGGAAAAAGCCAGGATGTTTTTATTAAGTTCAATTTAACATTTTTAGGGTGGAAAGGGTGAAAATTGTTTTTAAATTTTTTTTTTATCCCGTGCGCACAGAACTATGTCTGCCACGTTTAAAAATCGTGCGGGGAAAAAGACGATTAAAAAGTGGTGCCAAATAAATGTTTTCGATAAATTTCAAAAAATTTATCCCAATTTTATGTTTTAATTAAATTTTTTCATAAAACGAAAAAATTTTTGATTTCAAAAAAATTAAATTTCATTTTAGGGGAATTTAAAAATTTTTTTTTGTGATTTACATAAATGCATGGGCTTTTTTGGGCCCCCGGATGTTTATGATGCTTTGGTTTGCGCAAGGAAAAAAAGGGACTTTAAATGGGATTTTCCCTATACCTTTCCAAAAATAGCCCCAAATCTGGAAAAAAATTGACCCCTTTGGAAATTTTAAACAGCAAATATACAAAAAAATTGCAAACCGGTTGAACAAGAGGGTTAAAAAAAAAGGGGCAACATTCCTCACGCCCCTGCCCGGCTTGAGGGGTACTCAATTCTCAAAACATTTAAAAATTTTTTTGGGACTCAATGTTTCCCGTAGGACCAAAAAAATTAACTCCCTTATGTAAGTTCGGACTCCCACAAGCATTTGGGCCCCTTGTTATAATTTTTAAAATTTTTTTTAGTATCATAACGGGCCAAAATTTTCATGACACTATTTTTATCAATTTTCTAATTAAAATCGCGTGAAAATTATCCTATTATTACTCCCCAATGCAGCATGTACATCAAAGTGCAAATAGATCAATTTTTGTCTGTTTAATTTTCAAAGTTATTAAAAAACCTTAAATTTCTTGTTTTTTAAAAAAACTCTAAAAAATTTACCCCATTAAAAAATCCCCGAGCTATCTATCGTTTTAAGGATGGGGTTGGCTTATTTTCAGTTTCATGGGGGGGACAATTTTATCAAGAATCTTAAAAACAAAAAAAAAACTAATAAAATTTTAAAATTTAAAAAGGTCATCTTTTACACAAATCAAAATAATTACAATTTTCTTATTTGAATAAAAAAAAAATAAAAAACTTATTATAACAGCATAATAATACTTAAAAGAATTTTAAATATGAATTAAAAATTTTGGGTTCAAAAAGGCAACAAGTAGGGTTGTTCGGGAAATTTAAAAAATATAACAATTTACAAATTTAAAATAAAGGTATTTCCCCTTGTAAGAAATTTTAAAGATTTAAACAAATTAATTTAAATATCAAAGAAAACAATAACTTGTTTTGTAATATTTTAAAGGCTACACTTTAAATTTGACCCAAAAAGGCTGGTTTTTTTTCTATTTGTTTTTGGTTTTCGTTGTTGTTTTTCCTCCCAAAATACAATATTACTTATTATTAAAAGGGTAAAAATAAGAAAGCATTTTAAACGCAATTTAAAATGAAACAGACGAACGATTTTACACTTATAAAATATGCTAGCCGTCTTTCATTTAATTCTAAGTAAAATTCTTTATTTCATATGTTGCTTGATTTCCGCTTGAAAATGACAGTTGATCTATGAAAGAATTTGAAATTTATGTTCCACGGTGGATAACCGTTTTTAAAAGATGACAATAAATAGGTCCCTGAAGGTTTAAAAAGTATAAGTATAAACAACAGATGACGCAAAAATGGTTCCCCTAGTTCAAAGGAAAATAAACTAATCACATGTGGACATAAAATGTGGTATTGCAGGATTTAGGGCGGAAAAATTTAAACAAGGAGAGGAAATAAAAAAGTGTAAAGATAGTTATAAAAGGCATTAAACTTATTTACATATGGCACTAAATATACGTACATCGTAGTTATTAAAATAAATTACGTCTTGCAGTTTTAAATGTATAAAAAATAAATCACAGGCACTGTTTATTTAAACATCACCGGTACCTAAACGGTACACATTCCGTATATAATTCATTTTATACCTATACGGTACACATACCGTATATAATTCATTTAATACCTATACGGTACATATTCCGTATCTTGTATAATTCATTTAATACCTTTACGGTGCACATACCGTTTATAATTCATTTAATACCGTAAATTGTGATATATTTACAAGTGTCCTGTGGATAAAAAAAATCATAAACAGAAGGCACAAAATGTGTCACATAGTTTCGAGGCATTGATATGAAATGATGGAATCAAAATTCTTTTTGCAGTCACTGTAACGAGATATCTGTATCTGAAAAAAGATTGGCGGAAAATATGATCAAAGAGTCAACAGATTTTTTTCATTCCCATACATCAAAACACTAATGTTTCCAGTATTGTATTTACAGTTTAAATGTTTGCAATAGCCTATTATACCACATACGAGTAATAGCTTTTCGTTCACATGTATAGAGAAACAAACTTGTCACTAATTGTAAGTTAAAAGCAGTGAATTATATAGTATACAATGAGAACCGCAACAGCAAACACTGAATAACATTTTAAGTCTTGGCCGAAAACTCAAAATATTGGACATATTCGGGTAAAAAAGAGACATGTAATTTATTTTTTAACCTTAAAAAAAATAAAGGGGCCATCGCCGACCAAAAACCTGACTTTCAGTGACCGACTTATCAGCTTTTAGTGTTGGAGGGAAAGCCTCGGTTGCTCTTCAAGTTTTTAAGCAACGACCAACCCCGGCCAAATGACGCCCCCAGAAAAACCAATGACCAGTATAGCTGTGCTAACGAAGGTTCCATTCCAGCCAGGCCTATCTGGTGGTAGCTCTTTCTTTCTTTTTTGTATTTTGATAAGAATTTCTTTCAACCTTAAATGGTTTGTTCAAATCCAAAGCAGTTAAATCATTTACACAAATTCTACAGGACAAGAAAAAAAGTATATTTAAAAAAAACACTTACGAGAATGGAGGTCGTATGCACGTTTGAAATACTTTGGTGGTATTACACCGTTACCATTCCCTTCACTTAAAATAACATCGTTTTCTGATTTGTAAAATTTATATCCATCTAAAATGAAAAAAAAAACAAGAATGAAAATTTAGGTGTATAAGGTTATGATAGTTTGTTCATGACATGCCTGACATATCAAAATGACATTGTTACTTATAGAGTGGACCGACCAAATGTTTCGCAAAATGTCCTTAAAACGATTACCCCCCTTTTCACTGAAATTTTATGCTGACATATACTTTTTTAAAATGCAAATATCCAAGAGAAAAAATTATCATAGACACTTATGAAGCAGTTCATTTTCTTAACAAAACAATCTAGTTTTAGTTTCTTAAATAATTTTCATACTTGTAAACATCACATTTTCATCCAATCACCAATTGTCCAATTGAATATTTCGGGTTTCTGCAGCAAATCGCTATGTTACAATACAGTAATCTGACCTTAGAGTTAGACAATTTGGCAAAAAAGAGTTACATTTTCAAAGACGTATCATATAAGCATGCGTTCAAACTTTGTCAATAAAAATTTAATATCATTTATTTTCCTTCTTTTACAGGCTTTATCAAAAATCCAATATTTACCTGCCAATGCCTTCTGTAGATCTATTTCAATAACCATATCACATCGTGGTGGGAATCCTGAAAAAAATGTCATGATATCCACATAATTAAGGAAGTAATTACATATATCAGATGATAGTATCTGTGAATTTGTTTCTGGGTGTTTA
Source organism: Ruditapes philippinarum (assembly GCF_026571515.1). Lineage (NCBI taxonomy): Eukaryota > Metazoa > Mollusca > Bivalvia > Venerida > Veneridae > Ruditapes > Ruditapes philippinarum. Next base: position 66,920 of record NW_026865412.1, on the reverse strand, counting down.
CCTGATTTACTCCAGATTGAATTCGTTTATATACTTGCATATTTCAAGAAATTCATGTTAGTCAGTTAAGTATTCAAACGAGCTTTTGTTCGTTGAAATAAGAATTCTATATTAAGACCCTGGGGCTAAAATTGTAAGAATCCTTTTTAATTGACGATTTTTTTAATTGTATACGATTTAATATGGTTTAATATTGGCCATGTGGCGGTTGTCCAGCTTTACTGGTAAAGGAATATTAATGAATTTGCCCCTCCGTGCATTATTTCAGGTACGAAGGGGCACCTTAGTAGAACCACCTGCCTTCTTCACATGAAAGAACCCACAGGTGAGGGTTTGTGGTTTGAAGTAAAAGAAAACATTAACCTGTACGTTGGACAATGAAGATGTATCGAGATGAATTCAAACACATACGTAAATCTGTAAAGCTGTATGCTTGTGCTGTTCCATCTTTTGCAAAGACTTTTAATTTAGGCCGACCAAGCTGGACAAGGTGAGCTTATAAGGTCTTCAGCGTTCCTGATTTAACACTGTGGCAAGATGGGTACAACATATGAAGGAACAAATTGTTTAAAAAAGGAAAATAACGTTTTTAAAAGCCGGAAACTAGGTCAAGTTATTGTCATGTTTTAAAACTTACCGCTTCGCACATTTTCCCCTTCAGCGAAATGAATGTGAATTCTTCCTCTTTTTGACAGTCCCTAGAAATGAAAAGAAAAGAAAGAATAGCCAATTTTACAATACCAATATAAGAATATGCCGCCAGTCTGTAGATAAGGAATGTTATTGTAGATTAAGACCAAAATGTTCCGATTGGGTGGTACTAAATCATCGGTCATAACCACCTGTCCAAATAGTTCGATTTATATTACATCACAGTGGATAATCTAAATCGTTGCACCTGTCTTGCGAGTCATTGTGTATCATGTCTTGCGATTAACAAGCACCTGCTACCTCTTTTTCTTGCGATAACCGGAAGTAGACACGATCATCGAAATTACAATCGGAAATTCTCGGCTTTTATTCATATTCTTATCCGAAGTTTGACAGAAAGGTCCGAGATGTTGCGATCGTCCGAAGTAGACTCTTTTTTCCACTTCAAAATACTATTATCTTCGATTTATGCTTTTAATTACCCATCGTTATCCACCAATTATCAAATTTAATCTTATCAAAATCAAATGTAACCTTGATAAAATTAAAAATATTATAAATTGTAGACTAGTAACAATGAATTTTTTATACGTTTCTATGGATACAGTATTATACCTCTGCCTTTATTGACTGCCAATTCATTTTTCTCGTACCATGTAGAACAGCTGTGACATCCGTATGGCGATTGATCGGTGTCAACTCAAGTTTGTCAAGCTATAATATAAAACATCATATAATGCGCAAGGTGTGTTTTTAAATTAAAACTATCCTTATCTGATTTTTGTTTGTTTATTTGTTTCATTTTACGCCTTTTTCCCAACAGTATTTCAGTCATATAGGCGGGTAGTTTCCTAACCATCGTTCCTGGAGAGTTACACCAGTACCAGACTACCTTCCTCCGTGCTAAACTACTTAAGCATCTCCCGGGGATCGAACCAACGCCAGAGAGGTAACTGGATTAGAAGTCATCGACTCTAACCCCTCGACCACGGAGGCGGTCCTCCTTATCTGATAAAAGTGCATAAATAAAACATAATCAACGTTAATACATGTATAAAAGATTATGTATGTATGTGATATTGTGAAAATTAACCAAGGCAATTATAAACTAATTAACCAATCATCACATATTCACGACAAATAACGATCAAAAGAAAATGTGATTCTGGCGGTGGCGTTGCTACTTTGAAATATAAGACAATATTAAAGTGAATCGCCTCTTATCGTACATTACATAAAAATTAATTTCAATAGACGTGAAGAACTAGAACATTTTCATCAATTCTTCACCATATTAGAATTGTTCTATGACTGTAAGAACTATGAAAACGTTGACCCCATTGTATGCAAGTCGATTTAAGAACAATGTATGTATACATGTACCTCCAAAGAGTGTCCTTGAGCGGCTTTTATTTGTTTTTTGCCACTTCTAGTTCGTATACAAAAACGCTCTTTACGGTCTCTGTTGACAATACCTTCTACGTCAGACACTGTGAATCCCCGTGCTTTAGGGAGTTCCAGAATATCCTCTATATTGACATAGCCATCTATAACAAAAAATTAATTAATAACGAATCCAATTTTCTCGAAATGAAACAAAAGCCACTGCCGGACGGGGCCAACGCTCGACTTTCTTTTTCTTTTTCAAATCTTACAAATAAAATGTTTAAACAAACCTTTAAAAAAGATGTCTAGTCACGTTCATGTCAATTTCGCATCCAAAACTGTGCACATAGTCCAAATTACATAGCTGCACATTAAAGAACAATAAAGTAGGTCACTTGTCAAAATCTAGATCAGCTGATATCAAAGTTCAATGATACATCAAAAACTGTGCACATGGTCCAAATGTCATAGCTTTTCATCAACGAACAGTATGTCAATTTATCGAAATCTAGGTCAGCCGATAACAAAATTAAATTTTACCATACGCCGCTTTTCAAGGAATGGCACGGAAATGTCACATTGAAGGTTCCATGATATCCGCCGTAAGAACACATCTGCGGATATTTCTTAATTCAAAGTTTACCATTCCATGTTTAAATGTTGAATTTTGCTTAATAAAGAAGTAGTTTGCACTTGACAGTGCTGTCAATCAAGCCGAGCCTGTAACATTTTCAATTTTGCCGTTTTGCGATTTCTTTAGGGATTCTTATTTTCTCTATTTTGTCCAAAGAGTTGTTTTGTTCAAGTTTGAAGATAATCCATTTATTATTACATAGTGATGTACAGTCAATAAATATAATGAAAATTGCAATAATTTGACCTTCAAAAGTCAAGGTTATTTATGAATGATGGTCAAGGTTTGTCTAGTTAACAATCTCTATCCTAAAAGATAGTTGTGTTCAAGTTTGCAGAAAATCCATAACTGAGTTATACCTATTTAAAGCAAAATCAGCAAAAATCAAGCAAAATTCAGACATTTGACCTTGAAGGTCGATGTCATTTACGAAAGAAGGTCGAACTTTCCTCTTTTTGCCTAAACTGGCTATAACTTTGTAATTAATTAATGGATTGACTTCATATTAAGATTCAAAATTCTTTTGGATATGACCTCCGTGAATATCAAAGTAAAGTTGGTAACATATGGTCATTTTTGACCTTGGCCTTGAAGTTTAAATTATTAAGTTATCACCGATTTTTGCTGTAATACACATCCTTATTATATCCATTTCTCAAGGCAATGCTAATGATTCATCCGGTTTGGGGTTTTAGCTCCTAGATTCTGATTTGACGAATTTGTTGAAGATATAAATTGGTCATGTACACATTTTGCGAAAAGACAAGTAACAATTCTGGTCAAATTTTCTACTCATTTATTCACATCTGTAAGATTTAAAATTCACCAAAAAAACATTTTCTGTCAATCTTGTGTAAATTTTTTATTCTAAGTTGTTGAAAATAAAGTTTCAACACACAAAAAATATCTTGTTCAAACGCATTTTGGTTGCAATCTTGTACTTTAAGCATTTCTGGTTGTAAACTAATTATTTTAGTCAAATATAAACTGCCAAATGTTTCAACAAATATCATGTTAGTCACCGATATTTCCTTGACAATTTTATACAATGGTCTTATTTTATTGGTTTTTAAAACGTTGTTATTTAATTAGTTGTCAATTAGTAAAGGTAATGTTTTGTAGGTAATGTTTTGTATATATTACTTGTTTTGAGATGAAGGAAGAATAAAAATACAAATATGAAATAGACAAAATGCCGGCGTTTTTTGTTTTGTTTTTTATTCAATTGATTCTCAGAACATGTGTAATTATCTTTGACTGATATTGTCTGATTCAAATGCACTAATTTTGATTATTCATTGATTGTAATTATAATTATTTTATCAATAGATAGTTCTGTCCATGCAATTATAAGCATTAATATTGACCCATAAGTTTGACTGAAAAATAATAATAATTAAAAACCTTTTATGTGAAGTCAACTTAGTTTATAAAACAATTGCATGCATGCAAAGTACACCTTTTATTGTCTGATTACACATTTTTTTCATGATATTTTTCTGAAGTTTATTAAACGTAGTTAAAATCAAACAATTTATCTTAATTGTTAGAAAGACAATATATAAAGATCATCAAAATGTTTTTCGAGCTACCATTTAGTAAACGAATATTCAGAAATGGACAAAGAAAAACATAAGGGGAATGATGGCACTGAATCGCTCATCAGAAACAACTGTTTTTCAGTGTTAGAAATAATCATTCAAATGCAATTGCCAAAAGGCAAATTCAGATCAACTTCAACTTGTCCTTCTAGTTAAATAGTTTCACGATTTTGCATAAAAAAGGAATCTTTAAAAAATGGCCTAAGTTCATGTTACTGTACACCTGGCAAGTTATGCATGTCAACTCACGCTTTCTAAATTCCTTTTTATTCTGGAGCCTTTTTATAAAAGACGGCCTAAGAATGCTACAGACAAAGTTTGGTGGTCATCCATCAATTAACTCAGTAGAAAATGTTTCAAGGTTTTCTATTCATTTTTAGTAAAAGTGATCAAAGACTATCTAAGAATGATATAGACAAAGTTTTGTGATCATCCATCACTTAGTTCAGTAGAAAAAGGTGTTTCAAGATTTTATTCTATTTTTAGCTTTAGCGGCCTCTAAAAGAAGCCAATCAAATCAATAAGAGCAAATTTGATAAAATACTTTCTAAGAATAATACAGGCAAAGTTTGGTAACCATCCATCAAATATTTTAGTTGAAAAAGATGTTTAAAGTTTTTTTTTCTATGTTTAGCTTTATCGGCCTCTTAAAGGAGCCAATCAAATTAATATGAGCAACGTTGATAGAGAACTACTACAGAATGATACAGACAAAGTTTAGTGATCATCCATCAATTAGTTCAGTGAAAGTTTTTTTCTTTGTTAGCACTGTTGATCCCTAAAAACGACCAATTGAAATTGAAAAGGCATGAGCAAATTTAAGTGTGACTGTCTCAAGGATGCTACAGACCAAATTTGAAGTAAATCTGTCCAGCAGGTTCAGGGAAGAATATGAGTGTTGACGCATGACGACGGACGACGGAGCATCCCCCTTTGAAACTAATAGCTCACCCCGAAGCTTCGGTTTTGGTTGGTCAATTGGTCTCTATATTGTGTCTTTTGGTTTAAGGCCACGGTACCTAAATCTATGCAAACAGTTTTCCGAAAATCAGGTCACTATATTACCTTATTATTATTTTCCAAAAAGAAAACCTAAAAGCATTTTCGAAAAATGATTTAGATCGTGCCAGTAATTAACTAGACAAAACTTCTATAATAACATTAACATTACTAGCTTTTATAAAGCTTTAACATTAACAACATTTAAATGTATAATAATCTCAATACATCAGAAAGTATATTAATCATATGACTTTTTTTTTGCTAGAATTTTACTTTCGTTTTCTATATAAACGTATTCATCAACATTTAATACATGTATATTCGCATATAATACCTGGTGTTACTTCCAAGCCTCTGGCGTCATGTCTCAATAGTTTAGCTAGAAAACGAGAAAACTTATTTAAATCTCCCATTTCCGAAGAAGAATATCACACATTTGGCATTATTATATATACACAAATTTAACTTGTTTTCGAACTACTATTGATCGTGCTTAACCATGTATACTTTACAACAAAAATATCTCGTTTAACATTACAACATAATTGTCAGGTATACTTCACATCTTAAATATGTCATACCCCTCTGCGTGTATTCAAAATAGCAATACTCAAAGACAATCATCTCTAAAGAAAGTATATATATTATTATTATAATATGATTAAATCTTTAACAGTATATTCCGAAAAGTACACTGAAGTACAAAACTTCTGGTCTAAAAAGTTTCGTTTAAATTTTTTTGCACTATGCAATAAAGCACATGCGCGAACTGCTACTTTCGTTTCTAAGTAAGGAAATATCGCATTGTAAAAAACGGTCTATAATGATTTATTTGAAACACCTCCTGATTTAGGATTTAGTTGTGTGGTATGGAGGTACATCTAGAATATAATAAAATAGAATATGAGAATAGAATAGAGTAGAATAAAATAGAATAGAATGATAGAATAGAAAATAATATAATTAATTTAATTTCCAATAAAGGGACATATTGTATGAGATATCAATCATCATATAATTTTTATAAGGAAGAACGTGTTCACTATATGCTGATTAAGTCAATGTAGGTCAGTATTAGAGTAAAAAGCCAGGATGTTCTATTCTTAATTGTAACATAGTTTTGACATCTTTACGGTGACATAGTATCTCGTGCGCATGAGATAAATAAACACGCAAATATGTCACCTCTGTGCCACCGTACTAAGTCGTGCGAATGAGAAAACACAAGTTACTTGGTGGTGCACATGAGATAATATGCCTCGATCATATTTCATAAAATATCCACAATTTATGTTTTAATGATAATTTTTCATAAAACGATGCAATTTTGGTGATTTAAAGAAATTGTTATTTCATTTTATGGAAGTTAAATTATTTTGTGATTTACATAAATGCATCGGACTCTATTGTTACGCGGATGTTTAATGATGTTCTTTGGTTTGCGCAAGAGGAAACGGTGACATTAAGATGGCGACGTTTCCTATCACTTTCCAAATAGACCAAATCTGGAATATATTGATCCTTTGGAAGCATTAAAAACAGCAAATATACATGAAAATTGCATACGCGGCTTGATTGAGTCTATACATGAGGGATAATGAAGTGCAACATCCCTAACCCCCTAGCGCCGGCTTGAGCGGTACTCAATTTTTAACATTTAAAACTACTGGACTCAATGATCCCGAAGGACCAGAAAATATAACATCACTTATGCGAAGTATGGACTGCCACATAACACTTGACACCTGCTGTTATAATAATATAAAATGATTTTTTTTAAGTATTATAACCGGCCACAAAATTTACATGACACTATTGTATCAATTTCTTCAGTAATTCACACGCGTGCAAATTCGTGACCTATGTCATTATTCCCCAAATGCATGCATGTACATTATAGTGCTTATAGATCAATTTCTTTGTCTGTTCCATTCAAGGAATTATTAATTTTATTTTCTTGTTTAGAATTCTCTAAAGTTTACTATACCAAAAACTCCATGTCCATATCTACTCGTTTAAGGATGGGTGTGTCTTACTTGATCACGTGATTACGTGGGCGGAGCAATAGTAGGTTAAACTACTGAATATTAAAGAAACAAAACAAATAGCATACATATGAATTTTATTACAGATAAAAATGTCAGTCATTTACACAAAGTCACAAGAATAACAATAACTTCATAGAATAAAAAAAATCAGTAAAAAGAGCTTATCATATAACAGCATAAAGTAATACTTAATAGAATTTAAATGTGGTAGTTAAAATGTTTGGCTATCAAAAGAAGGCACAAGTAGGTATGTGTGTCTCGAAGTTTAAAAGTATAACAATTAACAAATTTCAATAATAAAGGTATTTCGTTGTAAGAAAAGGTATAAATAGATACAAACAAATGACATTTAAGTTAATTAAGTATCCACATAATGACAATAACTGTGTTTTGTAGATATTAAAAGAGACTACACTGAGATTTTTTACGCAAATGGACTGGTTTTTTTTTCATATTTTGTTGTTGTTGTCGTTTTCCAAAAAAAAAATAAGGATTTTATTGCTATTAAAATGATAAAAATAAGAAAGCATTTAAACGCATTTAACTGAAATCAGACGAAGATTCACACTTAAGCTAGCCGTTTTCAGTTTAATTCTAAGTAAATGTCTTTATCATATGTTGCGTGTTTTCCGCTTTAAGTGCCACAGTTGATCTATGAAAGAATTTCAAATTTTATGTTCCACGGTGGAGAACCGTTTAACAGATGACAATAAATAGGTCATGAAGTTTAAAAGTATAAGTATAAACAACAGATGACGCAAAATGTGTCTCGTAGTTCAAAGGAAAATAAACTATCACAGGTGACATAAAATGTGTTATGCAGATAGAAATATAAAAAGGAGGAAATAAAAAAGTGTCTAGTAGTTTAAAATGATTAAACTATTTACATATGGCACTAAATATACATCGTAGTTATTAAAATAAATTACGTCTTGCAGTTTAAATGTATAAATAATCACAGATGGCACTATTTATTTAAACATCATACGGTACACATTCCGTATATAAATAATCTGATAAAAATACGGTACACATTCCGTATATAATTCATTTAATACCTATACGGTACATGATCCGTATATAATTCATTTAATACCTATACGGTGCACATACCGATTATAATTCATTTAATACCGTAACCTGTGATATATTTACAAGTGTGCTGTAGCTTGGACAGAATGATACAGTTATCTTCCGTCCCAGCTTGTGGATAAAAAATCCATAAACAGAAGGCACAAAATGTGTCACGTAGTTTCGAGGCATTGATATGAAATGATTGAATCAAATTTCTTTTGCAGTCACTGTAACGAGATATCTGTATCTGAAAAAAAGATTGGCAGAAAATATGATCAAAGAGTCAATAGATTTTTTTTCATTCCCATACATCAAAACACTTATGTTTCCAGTATTATATTTACAGTTTGAATGTTTACAATACACCACATACGAGTAAAAGCTTTTCATTGACATGTATAGAGAAAAAAGCTTGGCACTTATTGTAAGTTGTTAATAGCAGGGAATTATATAGTATACAAGGAGAACCGCACCAGCAAACACTGAATAACATTTTAAGTCTTGGACGAAACTCACAATACTGGACACATTCGGGTAAAAAAAAGACATGTAGTGCCCTTCCGTGTATTATATCAAGCACGAGCGGTCGCCTGAGAAGAACCAATGACGTTCCGTACCAGCTTGATAGCTTCCTTACATGAAGGAATCCAAAGTCCCTGGCGGAATTCGAACCTACGGTTAGGGGGAAGTGTTTTGAAGCCCACGACCTTAACCACTCGGCCATGGACGCCCCCTCCTAGAGTAATAAGCAATACCACAAATACAGAACTGTGCAAATCTGCATATTGGTGCATTCCAGCCCTGCTCTATACTGGTGGTACCTCTTTCTTTTTTGTATTATGATAAGAATTCCTTTCAACTTTGAATGGATTGTTCAAATCCAAAGCAGTTAAATCATATACATAAAATTCTACAGGACAAGAAAAAAGTATATATTTAAAAAATACACTTACGAGAATGGAGGTCGTATGCACGTTTGAAATACTTTGGTGGTATTACACCATTACCATTCCCTTCACTTAAAATAACATCGTTTTCCGATTTGTAAAATTTATAGCCATCTAAAATGAGAAAAATAAACAAGAGCTATCAGATATCACATGTGTCGCCTGATGAGAGCCAATTAAGAAGTTATTGATTGACTAGTTTGTTCCCTGTGTGTTGCGGAAACTTTGTAGAATGCTGTAGCCACTGTGTATCAATAACATGCCTAAACGCCTTTTTTATTCAAGGGCCATAACTCAGTAAAAATTCATTCAACCGGAAAACTCGTGTAATATGCACAAGAACTTCCGCTAAAGATCAATCCTATAAAGTTTCATTGAAATTACATAACTGGTATAAGAAAAATAACCGGACAAACTTTTAAAATACAAATCATTAAAGAGCCATAATCCTGATAAAAAATCACTGAACCATATTTTTGATAGAAAAAATCATTGAACTTGAAAATGCCGACGATATGTACAACAAGACTTGGCACTGATCATTCCAGTAAATTTCGGATGAAATTGCACCAGTTATCGTGTAACAGTCTGCTGTAATAAAATAAATTTATAGACATACCAGTAAAAATACATTATTTATAACCTTAATTTTATGTCTTTAGAAACCGAAAGTAAATTTTGTCGCCAAGATGCCCATATTCATTTACGTAACAAACAAAATCGAAATAAATCGTATGCTAATAAATTCAAATTAACAATGTGCTAGCTACCACATTCACGATTAAAATGCTCGACACAGTAGACAAGCTTAATTTAACTAATATTACGTACAATTGCATGATGAGGGCCAGACTACTGTATTAATTTTCAAATAAACTTACATTATAAGAAACTAGCTCTAAACCTTCCTTAAAATTGAATATTCATGCTAAAGATGTAATTTTTCTAGGAGAATGACATGCCTGACATATCAAAATGACATTGTTACTTATAGGGTTGACCGACCAAATGTTTCGCAAAATGTCCTTAAAAACGATTACCCCCCTTTTCACTGAAATTGTATGCTGATCACAGGACTGACATATACTTTTTTAAAATGCAAATATCCAAGTGAAAAATTATCATAGAGACTTATGAAGCAGTTCATTTTCTTAACAAAACAATGTAGTTTTTATTTCTTAAATAATTTTCATCTTGTAAACATCACATTTTCATCCAATCACTCACCAATTGTCCAATTGAATATTTCGGGTTTCTGCAGCAAATCGCTATGTTACAATACAGTAATCTGACCTTAGAATGGTAATTTGACAAAAATAGTTACATTTTCAAAGACGTATCCTATTAGCATGCGTTCAAACAGTGTCAATACAAATTGAATATCATTCTATTTCTTTCTAAAAAAATCCCATTTTACCTGCCAATGCCTTCTGTAGATCTATTTCTATAACCATATCACATCGTGGTGGGAATCCTGAAAAAATGTCATGATATCCACATAATTAAGAAAGTAATTACATATATCAGATGATGGTATCTGTGTATTTGTTTCTGGGTGTTTACCTGATTTACTCGCATGATTGAATTCGTCATATACTTGCATATTACAAGATAAATTCATGTTCAGTCAGGTCTAAGTATTTAACCCGAGACTTTTGTTGATACGCTAACACTGTCCTGATGAAGTAAGAAATTCTATACTTAAGACATGGAGCTAAATATAAGAATATATCTGTGCTTAAGACGACTGCCTTTTTAAGTTGTATACGATTTAATATGGTTTGATATTGGCCATGTGGCGGTTGTCCAGCTTTACTGGTAAAGGAATATTAATGAATTTGCATATTTCAGGTACGAATGAGCACCTTAGTAAAACCGCCTGCCTTCCTCACATGACCGACAAAGCTGGACAGGATGAGCTTATAGGTCAGCGTTCCTTATTTTACACTGTGGCAAAGTGGGTACAAATTATGCAGGAACAAATTGTTTAAAAACGGAAAATAAAGTTTTAAAAGCCGAAAACTAGGTCAAGTTACTGTCATGTTTTAAAACTTACCGCTTTGCACATTTTCCCCTGCAGCGAAATGAATGTGAGTTCTTCCTCTTTTTGACAATCCCTAGAAATGAAAAGAAAGATTACAATAGCCAATTGTAGCCAATTTTAAAAAACCAAAATAAAAACATTCCGCCAGTTTGTGGATAAGGACCGTTATCATAGATAAAGACTGAGATGTTCCAATTGAGTGATACTTAGTCATCGGCCTTAACCACCACTCCAAAGAGTTCGATATACCCAGAAGATAATCTAAATCGTTGCATCTATCTTGCGAGTCATTGTGTATCATGTCTTGCCATTAACAAGCACCTGCTTCTACTTTTTCTTGCGATAACCGGAAGTCGACACGACCATCGAAAGCAATCGTAACAACTCGGCAATCTCCGTCAAGTTCGGAGATTGACTTGAAGTCGGCCGAGGTGTTCCGATTGCATCGAAAGAACAATCGGAAAATCTCGGCTATTATTCATATTCTTATCCGAAGTTTGACGGATAGGTCCGAGAAGTTGCGATCGTCGAAAGTAGACTCCTTTTTTCCACTTTAAAATATTATTATGTCCGATTTATGGTTTTTATAACCCATCGTTATCCACCAATTATCAAATATAATCAGATCAAAATCAAATGTTACCTTGATAAAATTAAAAATATTAATATATATTGTAGTAACTGGGATATATGTCCCAGGTAGTAATAATGAATTTTTATACGTTTCTATGGATACAGTATTATACCTCTGTCTTTATGGACTGCCAATTCATTTTTCTCGTACCATGTAGAACAGTCCTGACATCCGTATGACGATTGATTGGTGTCAACTCAAGTTTGTCCAGCTATAATATAAAACATCATATTATATGTAGTGAACTTTTACATTCACATTCCGCCGAAAAACAATTATGTACATAATTATCTGAATTAATGTCAACCGGTAGACTTTTTTGTACTTTCCGTTTCAACAACCATACAAATAAATATATAAATATTTTACTGATTATCTTTATATCTATAAATCTACTTAATTAAGGTGGTCTTTTACTCGTATTAATGATCAACATTATTTTTTGTCCAATCACATTGTAGTATTTTTCAAATTTCTGCTTAGTCTAACTTTGGTTAATGTGTACTAACTAAATAAAATTCACTTTATCTGTCGTCTAACCCGCAGTCTAACAAATTTCAATAATGCATTATATTAGGGAGGAGTTAGAGGTATGGTTTACACTCTGATTTGTAAAATGTTAAGGTTAGCAAAACAATGGCAACATAAAAAACAGTCGAGGTCAGGTGTTTGTAAATGTGAGGATACAATCAATTGATTTATTACATAGATAATACATGTGGGGCATGTAGAGACAAATGATTACATAGTAACTTTTTTATATCCTTTTGACTGTAAGAAAATGTCTGTTATAAATTGCTGACTGTTTTAAACTTTATATTTTCCAAAACATTTTTTTTCCACTTGATAGGAATGAACTGCATTAACAATCATTGATATTAAGAATACAATGATTACATTTTTTGGCTGGAAAACTGATTGTTAATGGAGTCCCCTCCACCTGTAAACCTAAATTGATACACAGAAAAAAAAGAACTGTTTTACTGTAGATAAAGGTATAAATTCTGTGACATTTCAGAAAACATGTGCCTGATTATTTGTTGATCAGGGCCATTTATTTAGCTTATATCTAAATGTGATATGTTAGAAATTTGACAAGGCGTAGACATCTTGTAGAGCGAAAGGGCGGAGTTATCGGTGATTTAGTGAAATGCCTTGTTTTTGGTTGAAAAAATAATGTTGATCATTAAATAGGTTAATGTTTAATAATATGCATTAACAAAAATAATTGGTCGCCTGCCTGTGGCAGGCTTGACCAATTATTTTTGTTAATACATATTATTAAACACTAACCTATACATATTGGAATAAACTAAGTCAACAACTCCCGGCATTATTATTTATTTACGTGAGTGTTTAGAAAATAGAAAGCTAATATTTTACAGAAATTTTAAATGTAACAATAATAATTACATTATAATTTTGAAAAATATCTGAACTGTATAGACATATTGAACTTTAGGAGTAGTCTTGCTGCTCTTAGGTCCTTTTCTCATTAATTGGTGATAGAGAAAGGAAGACATATAAGTATTCCTATGATACCATGTTGACTTTCTTAGTGTAAGTTAGACAGAAATGCTGCACCCATTCTGCGTATTCTTACTAATATGTTCGAGGTTCTTTTCCTAAGTTTGGCAGAAATAGCCGAGAAGATGCAATTTGGGACGGGGTGATAATTTGAAATCTAAGATGTATGTATACCTTCATAGTGTGGCCTTGAGTAGCTTTTATTTGTTTCATGCCATTTCTAGTTCGTAAACCAAAACGCCCTTTCCCGTCTCTGTTTACAATTCCTTCTACGTCAGACACTGAGAATCTCCGTGCTTCAGGGAGTTCAAGAATATCCTCTATATTGACATAACCCTCTGTAATAAATATAAAATAGTTTCAACGCTGATATATAAAGTGTTATGCGAAAATATATATCTGTGAAAAATACTATGTTTGCCTGATTACTTAATTTTAGTTAAATTCATCCATTTATCACGACATGAAACGAAATGAAAATAATGAATATATATAGTGACTACCAAACAAATGGTTGGTACCTGACAAGTATTATAAACCACAGGTGTTCGGCGCGTTGATTGGTCACTAACCCCTTCCTCCCGACCCCCGTTACCCACTCTACAACCATCCTACCTCTTCAAAACCATGTAAATTTTCATTTGAAATATGTTTTAATATTTGATATATGCTTTTAATTTAATTTCCGTCAGTATATTTAGTAAAGGTATGCAACTCGCCGCTCATTTTTCAGGACTAATCTTAATATGAACTCCACAACTGCAACATTTTTCACCAAGTTTCAAAACTTGGTACCAGATGGTAGGGAGTTGATCACTCTTAAAGAAAATAAAGTTGTCATAACAATAAGAAGATAAGTTACATCGAAGTCACCTCAAGTGTAAGTCGACAGCGACCTGACCGGGGTGGGGGCGGCTAGTGCCGAACACCTGTGCTATACACTTACTAAACACTGTTGTGATTGCATTCAGTAGATTAATAAAGTGCTGTGTCATAATTGTTGGGGTTGCTGCTGTTTGTTATTGGGGGGTTTTTTGTTGTTTTTTTGTTTTGTTTTTTGTTGTTTTTTTTTTTTTTTTTTTTTTTTTTTTTTTGGGGGGGGGGGGGGGGGCGTCAACATTATTTGATAGACTTAAACTATCATTATTTTACGTATCAGTTTTATATATCTAAATTAGCTTAAATTCTACAACGGACAGCCTACCCGTTATATGCCGCATCAGATGAAAGAAAGAAAAATGAAAAATGTTAAAAAGCGGCTTATATAAAGTGTTAAAGATGTAAATATACATGTAACACTATATAACAACCTTTTCCTTTTCTGTGAAGTATACTTAGTATATAAAACAATTCCATGCATGTTAAATGCACCTTCTTTTTTCTATGTGTCTATGTATCATGCTCGAACACGAAACCTAAACCGCTAGGCCGACACCCTCTTACATATAATTCAATTTAAACCAGTGCATTTAGTTTTCCGAAAATCAGGCCACTTTATTACCTCGTTATAATTTTCCAAAAAGCAAAAACTTAAAGCATTTTCGAAAAATGATTTAGATCGTGCCAGTAATTAACTAGACAATATACTTTAATAATAAAATTATCATTACAGTTTATAAAGCTTTTACATCAATGAAATATACACGTATAGTAATCTAAATGCTGTTTTCATCAAAAAATTTATGTTTATGAATACAAATGATTTTTTTGCCAGAATTTACTTTTTACTTTCGTTTTCTATATAATATTAACATATTCATGAACATTCAATAAATGCTTATGTATACGTATATATACCTGGTGTTACTTCCAAACCTCTTTTTTTAGCTTCATGTCTCAGAAGTTTAGCTAGAAAATGAGACAAACTGTTTAAATCTCCCATTTCCGAAAGAGAATATCACACATTTGACATTATGATATATACACAAAATGATCAAAGCTCAACTACTATTGATCGTGCTTAACCATGTATACTTCACAACAAAACTATCTCGTTTAACATTGCCAGGTATACTTCACATCTTAAATGTCATACTCTCTCTCTCTCTGTATTAATTAGAGCTCTGCGTATATCCAAAAAAACAATCATCTCTAAATGTAGTCATATTTTACCAACGTTCTGCAGTTGTTGTTGTTTTTTAAATAATCACATTTTCAATTAATCTTATATAGGCCTATATTTATATCGAGTTTTTGGTCAAAATTATACTTGAATTTTTAGCAGTATATACCGAAAAGCACACTTAATTCATTACAAGACTGCTGGTGTACAAAGGTTCGCTTTTTGAACTACGTAAAATTGCACATGCGCGGAATCCTACTTCCCTTTCTAAGGAAATATCGAATTGTAAAAAAGGTATATAATGATTTATTTGAAACACCCCCTGACAAGTACCTTATTTAGGCTTTAGTTGTTGAGTTTTAATATAAATGATGGGCAAATTTATACTTCTTCTAAGCGAGCCATGATGAAATTCATATTCTATATTGTATATCGATTACTGATACTGTAAGTACATAACAAGAAGTATCTTTATAAAAAAAAAATACTCGGCCGAAGTAAAACTGGTTAACATACTATATTATGTTATTTGTAAGTTTTCAATACAAAAAGAATTTTTTTGGCAATGCTTGCTGAATAATGGCATAATAATAATTTCTTCACAGATATACATAAATTTATTCAATATTTAGCTCCATGATTTCTTGTAGCTAAGAAAGTACCCATTTGGTTAACATTGAAATTAAATTATAGCATATTGATATTGATGATGTAATAGGGGTGGTTCGGCGCAATATAAATATAACTATCCGAGCCCCTAAGGGTCAAATGAGTTCGGGATTATTAAAATCAAATCAACAAACAGCTTTACAGTTATATTATTTATATATTCCAATCCATTCTTCAATTACTGTATGGTGGTTACATCAAGTTAAGGTACAAACCAACAACACTCTGAAATAAGTATATAACAATATGTAAATATAAAGTAAAATAAAGTATAAACAATGCATTAATTATTATCATATCTTACATAATCAATTACATGTCTAGTGGCCAATTTAGTTCTTTACACTCAGCAACAGTCCTTAAATATCATATCATAGCTTATGAAATTATACACACAATTAACATATCTTATCTTTTAAACAATACACAATACATCACACATGTAACTTACCATCTGAGGGATGAGTGTAGTACATCAATCTATAACCTAATACCTTCTCTTACTTTCACACCAGTGACTGTTAACTGCAAGGTTAAATATTAATAGTGAATAAAAGATGAAAGGTGATTTGATAGATACATGTCATTCTGAAACTCATACTTATTTACAAATTTCACAATCAATGGACTGAATCAAAATACAACAGAATCACAATAATGCAATTCTACATATTTACAATAAAGCATTTAGCAGCAGTCAGGATAAATACATACCAACTTATGAAATAAAGAACTTGACCACAAACACTAATTTTTCTAACCTTTCCTTTACAACATAACAAAGACACAATGACTTTTCCCACCAAGAAATCACATGACATAAAAATAGCTTAAAACCAATGATCCATGAACCAATCATTTGAATTCTTAGAATACTGACCAATGTAAACACAAGATAAAATCAGTTAAAACCAATAGAGTAATCTCCCTTGAAAAGTATCAGACAAGACCGACGGATTTTGTCTCCCTTTGCTAAATTATAAAATCCAACAGTAAAGCAAGAGTATTGTCCCTTAGACCTGATCTTAAAAATAAGACCCTGTTACAATGATAATATCTATTTAAGGTGTCCCCTTTACTTATTTTACGTTTGACTTTATAAATTTTGTAATCATTTACAAATTAATCTAAAAGTTAAAGGACAATACTCATTCTTGTACATTTTATTTTTAGAATTTTATCCCTTAAACATTTTTAATTTATAGGGGGCAAAATTTTTCCGTTACGTTTTCCTAAAGTACCCTTAAAATTTAAAACTTTGAGTATTTTTTTATTTTAATTTTAACCTTTTCGGGGTTGGGAAAATTTGGGCCCGTCATAAATTAAAGGGTGTGCAAACAAAATTTCGCCAATAAATTTGCAAAAATTTATTAACCCTAACTTTTTTTTTGCTTTCCTTAGTTTGAAAAAAATTTGGCATTTTCTTATTCATTAAAAAAAGGGGTGGGGGATTTAAATTTTATCTTTTCGTTAGTTTTTTTCCCGGGATAAAAACCTTAAATGAGGGGAAAAGAAAATAGCAAAAATTTTTGGCAGGGAAAATTCGAAATCAATATGATCGCCCCTAGAAATAAATATTAAACATATCTGAAAAATTGATTAGCTTTACTACCTCATTTAACTATATGGTGATGCAACACTTTGTTTTTTGAAAATAATATTTGACATAAACTGAAAGAAAGAAAAATATTTGGCCACTGTCATTTTTGTGAGAATTATTTCCCCTTTTTCTTGTTTTTATAACACATAGTTTTTTTTAAGTCCTTAAAAAATATTTTACATATGCAAAATGTAAAACAAAATAGGTTTAATAACTTCTTTATGCTCTAATTCATTGCGCCAACAGCATTGTCAAAATATAGATGCCAGAAACAGAATATTTAATCAAAATATGTAGAATACAGATACCGGGGCAATAATCTAGAGCATTATAATGAAGTTGTTAGACACATTTCTATTAACCCATTACTTCATAAGCATTTTGTGAAAAATGGCTGTAAGTGTTTTCATTGAAAAGTCTCCCGTTACAAGTTCAAATTGCTATAAAACTATAAAAACTGCTTCAATACTAATCAAACTTATGGCACAAGTGTTGACTGGACCATTGCCTTTGCAACAACATGCTCAGGCTTAAATTTCCTGTTACCATGGCAACGAGGGGGCATCTCAAAATTGCCAAAAATCATTATTTTGCATTGATTTTTTCCATCAAAATTGACTTCAAAGTGCCGCAACTTCTCAATGGATTGAGATAGAGTCAAATGCTTTTCAGTGTTGGTTACACATTACCTTATGATCAATCAGGGGCCATTTTTAGCCTCTCACACGTCCAAAATTTTCTTGGCGATGGGGGGAACTCCCCCCTTCATATCCCCAAACAGAAGGGGGTACAACCCCCTTCTGGCAACCCCCTGATCTATCTTTTAAATGGGGGGCCGCGCTGAAATAATTTGTCACTTTTTAAACAACATTTCTCAAACAAAATCAAGTGTTGGGGGCCTAAAAAAGGCATTTTTTCACCATTTGAGACACAAAAAAGTGGGAGGGGGGGGTGAAAAAGGCATTAAAAGGCGTATATATGGCGTAATGGGTTAAGAATTTTTCATTACAACATAATTTTTATGAACTTCAAATATTAAGACTAAGAACAAAAGTGTAGTTTTTGTTTTGTACCAACAAACTGGAACACATATTTATATCACCAAAAAAAATAATTAACACAACTTGAAGCTCTGATGCCAGTGGAAAAAGAGAAATAATTCTAAGAAAATAAAAGATAACGTAAATATTTTTAGTTTGATTTGTATCATATATAAATGCTTAATAAACAAAACTGAGTGAGAAGATTAACGGAGTCAGAAGGTCGAACTACTTGTACTAAGCAAAGAGATGTGCTATTTTGTGTGTGGGCAATATCTCCCCTATTCAGATGAGATTTTGACCCAGAACAAAAATATCTCAGATTCTAGCTTTGGCAAGTCAATATATTTTGACTCGTTCAGTGCAAACTATGGCCGCACTGAACTGCTCTAGGAATAGGACAACTGCAGGGTGTAGGTTTTTACAATGGTATACAGTCCTAAGAAAGAATGAGAATTTATAATAATCTTAAGTTGCTATGAATAACTTGTAACACAAGAGATGGTGAACTGAAGGCATGATGTTCAGGAGAGGGGTGTCACATATTTACTGTTGGGATAACAGCTAGACAATGGGGAATAAAAATAAAAGGGATAACCTAGCATCTATATGTCGTTATTTCCAGTTATTGAAGTTATAATGTGATGCTAGACGTCTGACCATAATCTACCTTAATCCATCGGGCTGCTCTTCTTTGGACATTTTCAATTTGATATGTTTGTATTTTGGTGTTGGGGAGATTACTTCGAAACGATATTCAAGCTGGTGTCTGACTAACGTTTGGCAAGCAACAGACTTAATGGTTTGGGATTTAATCTTTTTAAAGGTTTCTTTGTAGGAATCCTAAGCTTTGGTAATTAGCTTTCTTGGATGTCCTGTTTATGTGGGCAGGATTTAACCGTTTAATTTGTTTTGGCATTATAACATGTATAAGGAATGATAAAATTTGGTTTTTCAGATGTCCTGTTTATGTGGGCATGTAAGGTATTCTGATATATCAACGCCTAGGTATTTAGCTGAGGTAACCAATTTTAATAGGACTCATTGAAGGTACATGTAGTATTGTGTTGGGTTAGAATGTTTCCTTATTGTGACGTAGGTAACTTGACACTTGGATGGGTTAAATTTTAAATTACATATCCCACCCAACTCCCATTTTTCTAACCAATTTGGGTTACCTACAGTTTTCATGCAGTAAACATTTTTTAAGCACTGTATTCTTAAATTTGCATTTTTTTTTTCAAGGGGAATAACTACTGCTGTACTGTTAACATTGCAGTTGTCAGAGTTACCTTTTCATGATCTTTGAGTTCTCATCAAAAGTGGCTGAAAAGTTGCACCTTGATTATTACTGTTAGTGACAGTCACCTCAAAATTTGTCCAATGTTGGACCCTTCAGTAATTTGTATCATTTTTCTAACAGATAATGTTGCATTTTAATTGTGTGTAAATTTAGCATAACAATAAATGACGAAAACAAAATAAAGAAGAGCTTTTAAATAAGTTTAATTTATTATATACTTATAAATGAAATATTGAGAAATATTGATGAAATAAAATGTGTATTTTCATTTTCCGTATTTTCACTGTAAAAATTTATTTTTCACTGCAGTGAAACATATTTTCCGTATTTTCACTGGTGTCTTGTCGGACTACTTTCTTTTAAATTCTGCCAGTACACAAAATTTAAGGGAAAGTCTTTCAAATTTTCTCGCAAAAAAGAGAAAAATGTATATAATAAACAGAAAATTCAAGTTTTTTCTATAAATTCATGATTTATTTTCATCTTGTGGCATGAAAATTACCATATTTCACTCGTGGCTACCGCAACTCATGAAATATTTATTTTCATACCACTCGATGAAAATAAATCGTGTATTTATAGAAAAACTTGAATATCCTCCATTTAGACACAGTATAGGTTATATGGTGACATTCCAGCTTTACTGGATGAAGACCTCAGGTGGCAGTGCCTCTCTGTGCAATAGTCCAGGCACCTAAGTAATACCAGCTTGGCACCTACATTCTATAACAAGTCCATTTAAGATACTAAGATGTTAAGGGGATAATTCTATACAATATTAAATCTATCATGTAATTTGCAGCAAGAAACATCATAATATAACGATATTTTATCCTCATTATCATGGCACAAAACTTAAAGCTGCATGCCTCCAGATAATTGAAAGAAAGAACAGAACATGTAAATAAATCAGAACTTTAAAATGATGAGTTAAGGGATTTAAAAAAAATGTATAAAAACTTACATAATTAATTCAGTTACACTTATTGATTAATTAATTAACACTATTACATGTTAAACAGAAATTTTGACTGAATTTACATTTTCATCAACATAATTTTTATTTCAACACAGTTTGTTTCAAAGTAATGGTCACGACATTATATGAATAACTGAGACCCCTTTAATTTATCTCTGATAAAGTTGTTTTCAGGTAGAAAAAATTGTGCATGTTTGCTTATTTGCTCCTAAAATGTGTATTTGTTTTTTTGTATACTGGGAACAGTTAAATTGCAAGTACAAAAAAAAAAAAACCACAAAAATTGTTGTACATTCCAACCCCATCCAATATTTTCAATCAGTAAATGTAAGATGCTTTAAAGATCTATGTGCCAATTTTATGTGAGATATGTTTTCTTTTATACACGTATCATTGATAGCTAATCATTATAATCTTAAGATACTTGTTGCTAAATTTATAAACACCCCCCCCCCCCTTTTTTCCTCCCCCCTCCCCCCCACCACCCATACCTTTTCATATACTGCCAGGTAAGAAAAAAATAAAAAACATATACCCACAGTGTAATCTGTCTCTACAGACTGCTGGGATTGAAATTATCATTGCAAGATCTGTAAAAGAGATAAAATGTTATCTCTTGCCATATGTTATAAAGGAATATAACATACTTTCTATTTCTGCCAACTCTGAACTCTGTTCAAAAATGCCACACTTTCGATCATAACTTATTTCAGTATAGGCTTTTCGTTTCAATCGATGAAATCAGTGATGTTTTTGCTATGATTTTCGAAGGGAAAGCAATACACATTTTGTGCACTATGGTAATCATCATCGTAACTTTCGTAAATATCATAAATGAATTGTGTTCATTAAATGAAGGCCTCCGATAGTGATTAAACACAGGATACAGGATACGGTAAAAGAAATTGTAAAAATAAATGTGTTTTTCAAGAAGAAAAATAGCTAATGGAGTATAATAAGTATACTCTATACATTCTACATAGACATAATTCTGAGTTACAGTTTTCAGGATCTTCTTGATTAAATGTTAGTGTTTGACACTTTCCTGCCTCTGAAAGTCTCAAGATTTAAAGAGCTGGATATTTAGTGCTGCTTAAAGCTTTGTGGGGATAGTTGGGATCGCCTCATACCGCAAACTTTGTGGGTTTTCGTGTCAACTGTATTGTAAATGGAGGCCATGCTTTTTGTCTTTTGGTTTTTATTCTGGAATTTTAGTTACTGCCATCGCACCATATAAGTTTAGCTGACATCGTCCGATTCATAACAGATATTTTAAGAACATATTAAATCATCGCAAAAACCAATTGGGATTGGATAACCTATATGTGTGAGCACTGGGAACGTTTGGAAAAGCAATATAACTGCTGTATATGTAAATTTCTAGGATTTGTGATTAGTTTTATGCAAATATAAGATTGATTAGAATCAGGTAATTTTGTCCGTCAATCACTCAATGTGGAATAAACACTAACTTTTGAATTCTCAGCTTCTATTGTAAGAGACGTTACATAAAACTGTTAAGTTTGAACTTGACTGCATGAACTTGATACATTTTGATGGATTTCGTATTACAGTGTATCTTTAGTTTGAAAGTCGACAGATTCAGTTTTGACTAGATCTTAAGAGTTATCTTTATGAGTGATCCTTACTGTACAAAGGTCATTTGAGAACTTGTTAACCGGAAGTAAAGGTCAAGTGTCAAGGTCACCTATATAGGGCCTTGAATGGTACAGCAAGAATAATGTTTAGATCTTTATTATCACCGTTCTGGGAAGAAAAGTGTGTGACAACAGAGCAGCAGACACAAGTATGTACCTCTTCTAATTGGGAATTAAGACCTTTATAGACTCTTGATTTTGGGAAAAATTAATGTGAAAAGTAATTTGGGAAGTCAAAAAAAATGCTGGTGCAAGTTTAAATATTAAGGAAAACTGTACAATTTTAATGGAAATTTTGATTGGGAAGAGGCTTGAAATAGGCCTAAGTTGTTAAGCCGGTTGAAAAATCATCAATGCTGTACTAGTATTTTGTGTAATATAACACAATATATATTCAGTCTTTTGAAAGGTTTATGTGCATATTTATTTACATTAATTATGTACACTAAGTTGAGTAACTATTTCTGTATATATCCTGTTACTGTATTTGTCCTGTAACATATCTTGTTTCAACCTTTCATGGGTTTCTTGTCCACCAGCTGTGCTCAAAAGGGAGCGCATTGGATTTGTTATCATGGGGTTCCCCCCCCAGGTTTGATCCCTGGGCTATCGGAAATTTCTCTGTGACAGTAGATCTTAGACATTGAGTTTAATGGTTATTTATGTTTGTTACTACTGATTTAGAAATCATGTGGGAATACTGATTAGTAGTTGATCATTCAAGGAGAAAAATTCTCAAGTGATGGTCAGTTGTTTTTTTCCCCCAGGAAAACCAAAACCGGTTAGCTGGACTGACCTGCCAAAATTACACCAAAAATGTGTCGAGATTGGTACATTTAAACCCAAACGACAAACAATTCATGGTTTTCTATGTCTCCTGTAGCATGTATATTGTTAATTCTTTCAATTCATATCTTTAATGTTTTGTCTCCTGTCACTTAAATCTTTGAAGTATATTTGAAGTATATTAGTGTTATCATACAATTGTTTTTCTTGGCTTTTTTAAGATGTTTCCTTTGAAGAGTTATTTACTAGGCGTTTTTCTTTGCCAGTGTTGTCTTTTAAAAAGAAATATCATGTTTCATTTTCGTGATGTTATTATTATGTCTGTATATTTATCTTGGGATATGCTTTTGTATATACAAATGTTGTCTTTTCATTGCCTACCACCGTCTTTCTCTGTAATTAGCTCACCTTGCACAAAGTGCAGGTGAGCTTTTAGGATGGCCAACCAAATGGCGTCCGTCGTCTGTCGTCCGTCCACATTTTAAATATTCTAAGGACATCTTCTATGATACCGCAAGGCCAATGTTTATGAAACTTGGCAGGAATACTCTTTGTATGAAGCTCTGTCAAGATTGTTCAAAGAATTCCATTTCATGCAGAACTCTGGTTGCCATGGCAACCGAAAGAAAAATCTTTAAATATCTTCTTTTAAAGAACCGTAAGAGCTAGAGCTTAGATATTTGGCATGAAACATCTTCTAATGAGTGTCTACCAAGTTTGTTCAAATAAAAGCCCTAGGGTCAAAATTGGCCCCGCCCCAGGGGGTCATTGATTTTCCCTATATGCATATAGTAAAAACTTAAAAAATCTTCTTTTAAAGAACCCAAAGAGCTAGAGCTAAGATATTTGGCATGAAACATCTTCTAGTGAGTGTCTACCAAGTTTGTTCAAATAAAAGCCCTGGGGTCAAAATTGGCCCCGGCTCGGGGGGTCATTGATTTTCCCCTTTATGCATATAGTAAAAACTTAAAAAATCTTCTTTTAAAGAACTGTAAAAGCTAGAGCTTAGATATTTGGCATGAAACATCTTCTAGTGAATGTCTACCAAGTTTTTTCAAATAAAAGCCCTGCGGTCAAAATTGGCCCGCCCCAGGGGGTCATTGATTTCCCCTATATGCATATATAGAAAAAACTTAAAAAATCTTCTTTTAAAGAACCCAAAGAGCTAGAGCTAAGATATTTAGCATGAAACATCTTCTAATGAGTGACTACCAAGTTTGTTCAAATAAAAGCCCTGAGGTCAAAATTAGCCCTGCCCCAGGGGGTTATAGATTTTCCCTATATGCATATAGTAAAAACTTAAAAAATCTTCTTTTAAAGAACCCAAAGACCTAGAGCTAAGATATTTGACATGAAATATCTTCTAGTGAGTGTCTACCAAGTTTGTTCAAATAAAGGCCCTGGGGTCAAAATTGGCCCCGTCCCAGGGGGTCATAGATTTTCCCTATATGCATATAGTAAAAACTAAAAAAATCTTCTTTTATAGAACCCAAAGAGCTAGAGCTAAGATATTTAGCATGAAACATGTTCTAATGGGTGTCTACCAAGTATGTTCAAATAAAAGCCCTGGGGTCAAAACTGGCCCCGCCCCGGGGGTCATTGATTTTCCTGATATGTGGATAGCAAAAACTTAAAAATCTTCTTTGAAAAAACCCAAATAGCTTGAGTTTAGATATTATACATGAAACATCTTTAAGTAAATATCTACAAAGTTTGTTCAAATAAAAGCCCGGGGGTCAAAACTGGCCCTACCCCAGGGGTGTCATTGTTTTTAACTATATGTGTATAGTAAAAACTTAAAAAATCTTCTTTTAAAAAACCCAATGAGCTAGAACTTAGATGTTTAGCATGAAACATCTTATGGGTGTCTACCAAGTCTGTTCAAATAAAAGCCCTTGGGTAAAAATTGGCCGGGGGGGGAGGGGGGGCTATATACAGGTGAGCAACCTCAGGGCCATCATGGCCCTCTTGTTTATTGTTATGATGTAAGTTGCCAAAACTAATTCTTTGAACTTTCTTTGAGCTGTTAGGGAAGGTTTGTGCATTTAATCAGGTGCCTATAATTGAGTCTTTACTCTCCCTGTATGTTTTATGTACTTTACTCTCCCTGTATGTTTTATGTACTTTACTCTCCCTGTATGTTTTATGTACTTTACTCTCCCTGTATGTTTTATGTACTTTACTCTCCCTGCATGTTTTATGTACCAACCATGGATCTTCTTTCCCAGTAAAAGCCAGAAAAATCCCCCTACAAACTTTAAACCCATTATATAGTGTTGATATTAACGTTAATTTTTGCATTTACATTAAGTGAACATGGTCATGACCCTAGCAGGGCCTGAACTTGTGATCCCAGTGGGACTAGAAGGGCAGCTAGACACAGTTACTGATTTTAACACCGCTTCTCTCACTCTCAGACACATTTTTACAGAATTCAGTTTTATTGAAGCTTTAAAGTTGCTGTTATGTTTGCAGCATTGTAAAGGCCTTAAAGTGACATTATGTAGATGTTTTCATTTTCAAGTTGAGCTGAATTGACCACATATTTCAAAAGATTGAATTTGTTCTAATAGTGATTGAACAACAATTGATACTTGAAAATGTTTAGGATAAGATATAAAATTTTAATATGCCTAAAATATAAAAAAAAGAAAAGACTGTGCCTTAACTATTCTTATAAAAATGATCATTACAGTAAAATACTGTTGAATACTTAAAGAAATTACTCTTGGCTTGATGAGTTTTGTTAACATTCATGCAAAGTTAATTATAAAATTGAGAGGATTTTTGTCAAAATAAAGCCTCATTTTTAACTTTCACCAGTTCATGCCCTCAATATACCTTGGTAGGGCATATTATATCAATTTAATGTGTAACAGTTTTCGGATATGTTGATTTATAAGGATAACAGTTCTTTGGATTTGATTGGATTACAAGACTTTGTTTTATCAGCTATAAAAATCTGCTCTAATTAAGCATGTATTTAAATCCCTGTATAATCTTATGTTATGTTATGACTAGCAAGTTGAGCCGAGTATGAATATCTAGTGACCCGTAAAACATAATCCCTTATAGCAGAATACAAACAAAAATAAAGATCAATTCAGATCAGTGGAAATGTTACCCAATAAAATTCATGCGAAATCTTGGGGATAATTGTAACAGCTTTACAAGTTGATATAGTGTCAAGTGCAGCAGAAAAAAATTTGACCACTGTATTGTGGTTTTTTTTACCGCTTGACCAGCTTGACCACTCCAGTGAAAGGTCATCTGGTTGAAAAGTTGAAACATTTGGAAAAACAGATTTTCAAGTTTACTTTAACAGATGGTTTACCATGCTTGTTATAAAAAACAACAGTTTTTTTCCCCAGGATTTTGGTAACATGACCCATACCCATGGAATTGGGAATTTCAGCAATGAAGGCATTTTCAAACTTTTAAACAGCATAACAGTGAATAAGCACTTATTTTCAAAGATTTTAGAATTTGTTATTCAATATTTTCATTTTGTAACTTTCAATTGGGAATGTTTCCTGTGGATTGGGAAAATAATATACTATTTTCAATTGGGAATATGCCGAATATTGGCTATAAAATAAGGCAAAAAAAATCCCTTTACTCCCTTGGAACGCGAGTAAAACAATTATTTCCTTATCAAAGTCGTCAAACTGTAAATATCCTTAACAGTGATAAAACCTAATACATTCTTTACACTGAATATATAATTAATATAAAACAAGACACAAGTAGGATTATGGCTTATTATTGGTAGCATAATTATATCGACAATTCATTTCAAAATCAAGATATATCGCCTGACGTCTGTAATACTTCGTCGCTATCATGGACTAAAAGCATTCGTCGAACTGGAGAATCAGCTCTATATGCACAAAAAAATAAAAAACATCGAATACCAGAAAATGACGAAAACCACATCTATCTCTCGGAAAACATCGGATAAAGAAAAACTGAAACGAAAAACTTATTATTAAAACTTTAACAAATCCGATCTATATATACATTGAAACAAAAAGTTAGTTATAAGCTGTTCTAATTAAGATGAATTGGGTGGGTGGGTGGGTCGGACATTCTAAACAGATATCTTTCGCTACCAATGTAAAAGCCTCGAATGGCCTAAAGCACGCCGAGTTGTACTTTTATACCCAGCACGAGAAAAACGAGCATTTTCCCGCCAATATTCATACGCTGTATGAATATGCAAAACATAAGCAGACGACATTTTACCGACTTTGAAACGAAAATAATTATATTTACTCCCTTGGAACGCGAGTAAAACAATTATTTCCTTATCAAAGTCGTCAAACTGTAAATATCCTTAACAGTGATAAAACCTTAATACATTCTTTACACTGAATATATAATTAATACAAAACAAGACACAAGTAGGATTATGGCTTATTATTGGTAGCATAATTATAGCGAAAAAACAAAGAAAGAATTTAAATGAATTATTATTTTGAACAATTTGTAAGAAATAAAATTTGAAAATACTTATATGAAAACAGCTGCGAATAATAAGTCGGGCATCTGCGTAAATCCAATAGAAACCCAGTTCAAACCTGAAAATTCTAATTTTGCAGCATAGATTTGATATTATGTAACAAGTTTCTCTCCAGAAAAGCATAAAGCCTATGCATTAAGTCCGTTGTTAATCAAAATATACTATCCGTTGACTTGCGGCAAATTGCCTAAAAAACACAGCCTACGGCCGCCAAAGAATTCTGCAGCCTACGGCCGCCATAAATAAATCGCAGCCTACGGCCGCCAGAAATATTGCAGCCTACGGCCGCCAGAAATATTACAGCCTACGGCCGCCAGAAATATTACAGCCTACGGCCGCCAGAAATATTACAGCCTACGGCCGCCATATACAGTAGTAAATGTCATCCAATTCCATAACCATCATCACCACCTTTATTTAACATCTAAAATAAAACAAGTAAACAAAATATAAATGTGAACAACTTTTAATTTATAAATGTGTATACTTAAACATAACATCATAGGAGCATCTTATAAATTCAATTGTTTAGACACAAACAAACAATCTTCCATTGAGTCTTTAATATATCCATCTTTCGCAGACACGGACTTCCACCTGCCATGTCTTTGAATTAACCTATCAGAAACGTTATTATTTGCTGAAGTAGAAGCACCACCGGATCTAAACGAATGTAAACTATACTTTGTTTGATCGAAGCCAAGAGACGTTAAATTCCTTTTAAGTACGTCACGTATGCAGGAATATGAAATAGGTTTATCAATATTTTTCAATCCATACGAACGGGAACTTTTGTCAAAATAAATCTGTCTGAAAATGAATTCGTTTGAATCTGGTTGAATATTAGCTAGCCTTAAGTAACGTTCTAATAAACTTACAGGGCAGGAGGAAGTTCCGGTCCGGGCAATAACTACAGTATTTCCATCCCTCAGAACATCCGTTTTGGATTTTTCTACATAAATTTCACAGTAAAAATCACAAATAGAAATATTACATCTCCTTATATTCAAACACTCACTAATACGAAAAAATCCTGCAAAAGATAATACAAACATACAACAGTTTCTCAAGTCTCCTAAAGAACTGTCCTCAGAAGCATATTTTATGAATAAAAGTCTTAAGAATATCTACTGTGATAGGCTCTTTCTTACTAATTGGTTTAGAAATCTTTCTTAAACAACCATGAAGGCACAATTTTAACCAATCATTGCTACATGGACTAACACAATTTGAAACAATATGAGCCCAATTAATAGCATAAAAAATCAGATTCAGCTTAGAACGACTGCAATTCGGTGATTCTCTAACTACGTGCACCAAATACAAACCGACAGTCGCATGAGAAGCCGGTAAAAATTCAAAGTGAAAAGCCTCACACCACTTACTAAAATGTTTAAAAGCCAAAGCATAATTCTTGTTTGTTGATATTTCTTTTCCTCGTAAACACACTTCCTTAAGCTCTGAGAACAGTCCAAGAGAAGATAACTCTGCTTGCTCTTTAGCCTCTTGCCAAACTTTAGTTTTAAACAATGCTGTAAACGATAAAATATATTTAAGTAATAAAACGATCTTTATCTTTTCACATATAAAACAATATTCGTAATCAACATAGAAAATCAAAATCAAAATGCAATGTATAAAAATTTTCCCACGGTGTAACTAGGGACTATCTCAAAGTTATGTTTAAAGAGAAAATTAACACACCAAAATAAAAAATATTTTATACAATGAAAAGACATTTAAAACAATGAATTATCTATAAGTTTATGATTAAACTGTTTGATTCCTACAATCTAAACGAATAACCATAACTTTACTAGAAAATCTTTCTGAGCCAAATATAGATCCTTTATACTGGCCTTGTACATAAATCTTAGAAGCTTCCTTAAAAGTTAATACTTCTACTATGTAAGGCGCAAAAAATAGAAGCGTCTGCAAATAAGAGCGGGAAAAAAAGAGCTGGAAGGCCAATATGGAGCAACAACAGTACCCATAGCTTTACAAAACAGCAAAAAATTCAAAGCTTTAGACAACAAAAAAATAGGCGGAACCAACCAATTATTTTCACCTCCCCAATGTACCGAAAATGCATCTACTGCTTCTGTATCTGGCGTCCAAAACAATGAGTTATAACGAGCTAATTTTCTATTCTGGTCATTTGCAAAACGATCAACACTATGAGGACCATATAATTCATCAACATACTGATAGAATTCATCACTTACACCATAGTCATCGTAATCTACTATCCTACTAAGGTCGTCAGCTACAACATTATATTCTCTCTCAATC
Source organism: Ruditapes philippinarum (assembly GCF_026571515.1). Taxonomy (NCBI): domain Eukaryota; kingdom Metazoa; phylum Mollusca; class Bivalvia; order Venerida; family Veneridae; genus Ruditapes; species Ruditapes philippinarum. The sequence goes on along the minus strand of NW_026865412.1, from coordinate 36,461 downwards.
CACCTTGGTTCCAATGATATGCAAAACGAAGCACAGACAGAACCTATGTCAATAGCCATACGATTAAGATCTTTTACCATACTACCTTTTTCAATGATATGTACGCAGTTTTTACTATCAGTATTCCAAATCACTTTTTTCCCCGACAAAATATTTCTAAATGAGCAAAGAGCAAACTTAATAGCCAAGAACTCCCTGAATGTAGAACTTTGTTGTTTCTCGTCATCCGTCCAAACTTTGTGAGCAACAGCACCTTCACATTGTATATAAGCGGCTCCAGCTACTGCTGAAGCATCCGAATATACTAACACTGTAGGCAAATAATCGTTGAATAAACTTTTATGAAATTCGTTTCTAAATACCTTTTGCCAAAATACCAAGTTATCATAAATATCATGAACGTTAAGCTGCTTGTCCCAAGACCATCTGCTCTCTATTAAACGGAAAAAACGCTTTAGTCTGAAACAAACAAACATTACCTAAAACAGGCGACATAGATATTATTTTACCCGCCAACTGTGCTAATTTCCTAGCTGAACAAATAGGAAAAACAGTAAGAATCTGAGTAATAAACGCTCTGACATTACATATTCTCCGCTCTGGAATAAGAAGCCTGCCATTTTTCAAATCCCACAAAAAACCTAACCATTCTAAAGACTGCACAGGCTCAAATACTGACTTATCAATATTAACAACTAAACCAGCTTTCTTTAAAGTATTAAAGACAAATTTTGGAATCTTTAAGTGCAAGTTCGAAGTTTGCATTAACGCACCAACCGTCGTCAAGAAACAAAACCAATCTTAGCCCATTTTTTCTCCAATATTTGACTAGGGGTCTTAAACCTTTAGAAAAAAGGTAAGGAGCCGAGCTCAAACCAAATGGTAAAACTGAAAAAACAAAATACTTTATAGTTCCATTTAAAACCCAAGAAAATCCCAAATAGGTATGATGTGTGCTTTTAATAGAAAAATGATGGTATCCTGAAGTTAGATCAAATTTAAACATATAACCATTAGGAATAAGAAATTCTTTAGCAACTTTATGATCTTCAAACTTAAATTTATCTTTATGAACATAAGTGTTCAAAACGCTAAGATCAAGAATTAATCTAAGTTTTCCCGATGCATTGTTCGTTGCTACAGACAAAGGGTTTACGTTATGAGGAATGAAAGGCACTTCATAAACACATTGCTTTTCTATAAGTGAAAAAATAGATTTCTCAACAAATGATTTATTTTTTAAAGCAGACGAATTATTATTCAGACAAAAAGAAGGAGGTTTAGTAATAAACGGTATAAACATATCCATTTTCAATAATAGAAATAATGTCATCACTAGCTTCTATGGTATTTTTCCCAAAAATCAATATTACTTTTTAATTTTCCTTTGACAGAACTATCTGATAAAGAACAAGAATTCTCAAAATTTCTACAAAAATTTTCCCGAAAATCAATGCTTACAACCCCACTGAAAATGTCTGAAAATGCCCAGTACTTATCATATTCATCCTCACATTGTAAATCACTGTTTTCCGACGGAAGCGCTTCCTTGTTCAGACTTCGGGCGTGCTGCGTTCTGAGCGGCTGCATACCCAACGGTGGCTGTGGGGACAGTTCCTGGAGCCATGGATCGAAGCTTTCGACGCCAGACGTCCGGACATCCGTTAGCGAAGTGACCCTCCTCTCCGCAAGAATAGCAGACGACGACATCCCGCTGGTACCTGCGCTGGTTCTCCATGGAAGATCTTCCGGAACTGAATGCTTTAGCGTTACGGACGCTGCGAAAAGACTTAGAAGAAACACCAAGATTAATAATTAACATGTGAATAAGCTCAAGTTGCGTCAATTCTTATCTTGATAAATTGTTTGATAAAAATCACAAATACAAATTTATACGCACTCGCAAAATCAGACAGTATACTGTTATACATGTAATAGTATGTTTAACAAAGTAGAGTATAGAGATAAAAATACAATAAAAATACCGTTACAACTATCGGTGTATCACGGGTATATCTAAGGCAAAAATGAAAGTTACGTAATTATCTAAACATAACATTAAATTTAGCATCTAAACCGAATGACTTCAGGGTAAATCTCACAATTATTCACAGTAAATACTTACACTATTATCTTGATTGAAGCCAGAACTCTCCCTAGCTTTCTTTGCCCTCTCAATCTTGGAACGAGCTCGGTCCTCTGCACGGCGGATCTTTTTATCGTCATCACTGTCGCTGGCAATATCATTTTTCTCATATTCAGCGACAACAGGCCAGCCAAGTGAAGAGCTATCTGCAATTCTTATGATCTTATTTCTATGTTTGATTTTATCCTGAGCCTCTTGAATATAACCTACAGATTTAGAAGCATTTCTTAATTCAATGGCCCTCTTAGAAGCATCCAAAATGTCGAAAATTTCAGTGTTGAAGTTGTATTGCTTCTTATTTCCAGCACTGCTAAACGAAACTAAATTGTCAGCACGTACCTTTTTACGATACACTCTCGTTGTTCCACTCAGTTTCCTCCCTGAAATCCCTTTTCAATTCTCTAAACTTTGTATCAAAAAAGTCTTTTATTTCGGTAACAACTTCATCCTTGAAATTACCCGAAGCATTTTCCGTGTCGGACATTCTAAACAGATATCTTTCGCTACCAATGTAAAAGCCTCGAATGGCCTAAAGCACGCCGAGTTGTACTTTTATACCCAGCACGAGAAAAACGAGCATTTTCCCGCCAATATTCATACGCTGTATGAATATGCAAAACATAAGCAGACGACATTTTACCGACTTTGAAACGGAAATAATTATATGTAACAACACCAATTACAACAAGCTTAACAATAAAGAAAAACTGAGATTTTTAGCTCAACTGACAGCTATTGTATACTTACCAAGGCATCGGTATCATACTTATGGCTTTTTGCATACAGGTTTGGTTTATCCAAAACTACTGAAGGAATAGTTTAAAACATCACATTCTTAATTTGAGAGCATTACAGGAGTCTGCTTTCCAAGGTCTATAATTCTAACGGTAATTTGGTTTACCAGAGAGTTTACGGTAATTCTGTTAACTAGAAAGTTTACGGTATTTTATTTTTCTTTGATTGATTGATATAGTGATTGGTGTATGTGAACTGCTGAGGGAATTAAAACACTTGTTTTATACACTAAGTGACAAAGGGTTGATTTATGTTTAATTGCTTATAACAATAAAGTAGTTGTCATCACCATTAATAGTGTAGACAGAGGACAAATTGTTTCTGTGGCGATGAGAATAGTTCATAAAATTTAGAGATTAGATTATTTTGTTGTAACTTTCAGTGTGTGTGTTGTTTTTGTTGTTTTTTTCATTTGATTGAAATTACTTTTTGTTTTCCTTTTTCTTTGTTTATTGTGTTAATAGAATATTATAGACGTATTCTCTAGTTGAAATCTATTAAGGATTAATTACAGATATTGTGTGTGATTTGGATATAATATTTGTAAATTTAAGATGGTGAGTGGAAAAGATTTTTTATATTACTTTATAAAAATAGTAATTTTGAATGACTATATAAGTTTGGGGTTTATTATAAAGCATCTAAAAAGTTTGATGAAATGATGTTAAAACAAATTTGTGTAATTTAAGTGTGCAGCATCACTATGAAATGGCTTACTAACAAAATTTTTGCAAGTCGTTTTTGTAAAACGAAAGTAGAGAGCACCTGTTGTGTGGCACATGTGGGCATGATGTTTTAATAATTTGAATACAACATGTAAAGTGCGGCATAAAAATAAAAATGACGTGTAATGGGTAAATTTTATTTGGAATCAGCTTACCCCACGTCACTTAAACAGTGCTCAGCTTTTGCAAGTAAAATCTTAATGGCTCTTTTATTTGAATAGATTACAACTTATTCTGTATATAATGTCAGCCCAAATATACAAACACCCGCCCTTCTTCTTCCCCGCCCCCCGCCCCCCCACCCATCCCTGTCACTTCCTGGGGCAGAGACTAAATCTTCCCATGCAAACAGTGTATCCTCCCAGTCTTAATATCATTGTCTGCATTGTTTGCTTATATAATTCAGTCTTGTTTATTTCCTAAAATTTACCATTGAAATGATGGATTAATGGATTCTGAAATAATTTCTGGATGAATTTTTTCAAGAGACATAAAACTGGATCAAAAACTATTTTTGATCTGAAATTACATAATTATAGGAAAGAAAAGTAAAGGATGGCATCATTATGTCTAGTAGGTGAGGTTACAGTGTCTTTTAGAGAGAGGATAGTGTTTTCTGTGGGAAAATAATTGCCACTGACCTACTTTCAATACAACGAAAACTTGTAGAATATTTTCTATAAATATCATATGGTACAGAAATGTTTCATATATAATGGTCAACATTAGATTTTGCCGGCCCTGTAGTCGATTTGCATTAAAATCTTAACATGATGAATTGTGTTCTGATGGAGGGATTTTCTGTCAGACAGATAAATTGATATTGTTATTATAATTATGTATCTCACACACTATTGATTTTGGTAAAGTTACATTCCTGCGTAATCTTATTTATGTATTTTTATTTTTTTTATTCTTTTTTTTGTTGTTGATAACTTAAGAATTATTTTATTAGAATATGTTTCTATAGAATTTACAATTTCGTTATTTTGTAGTTATTTATATTCTTGACCTCTTGTTGTAATGTAATGGATTTATCCTGATTTGAGTTTCCAATTTATTAGTTTATTATAAGAAGAATTGAATAACTTCAATCCGACAAAAGCTGTCCACTGTATTAGATATTATAGATAATATGCGAGGAAATTTGTAATTCAGACATACATATTTTATATCTTCAATGTACTTAGTATGCTAGCCTAGCTCATAAAACAGGCTTTATTCTTCCATGCATTAAATGTATTGCCATAGCAACGGACAAATTCATACTCCCTTGAAATTCTTTATTTAACCAAGTGTGTATAATTTCACAGTTAACATTTCATGTCCAGGCTTTATTAAGAAAATGCCAACAGGGATGACATTTGGTTAATGGCATTTTGTCTGTAAATTACATGAATACTTGATTGGTTACGTTAATTAATTGATTAATTTAATTGAATGCATACTCACATTTTGGAATGTGAGGGAGAGAGATGGGGCTGACAGGGAGGTGACTGTAACAGCATTATTATGTTGGATCAGACATTGATGAAATTCGTTGTCAATATAGTGATGTAACACAGATAACAAATTCCTTGCACTTGTTACATTATGTACATGTTATTGAATAGTAATAATGTTACCGACAGAATTACTTTTGCAGCTTCCATGTCACATGATGTGATATGAGCTGCGTCATGTTAGATGCATGTCACATGAAGAAATGAAATTATTGGTCGCAAAATGCAAACAAAGTAGTATTTTGACTTCCTAAAATACAAATCACTAAATCAGTCGAACAGTATTTATAGCCAAAAAGCAACAGAAGAAAAAGATGGCTTAGGTAATTGGCCAAATGAATAACTTTTTGGAAAAATTTAACACAACATCAAAAACAAAAAAGCTTTTGAAAAATAAAAATAAAAGCATTTCTGAAGCATAAAATGGGCCTTTTATGGAGATTTGTTATTAAGATGAAGCGATGAAATGTCACTTTAATAAAGACGGTCTCGCTTTATTGACCAAGGTCGTAAGGATTGTCATCTTGGGAGTCGGCCATAGATTATTGGAAATCAATCCATATTATGCAGTGCGGCTGTTCACACTAGCCGCATCTGGAAAAACTGTCACCCAGTCATCATTTATTTTATCTTTGAAAGATCTGTTGTCAGATTTACCTGACATAAGGATGACCTATAATGTTGACAGCTGTTGTTTTTAACTCTTTTTTTTTTTTCATTTCTGTAATTTACAAAATAATCCCAGCTCCTTTGTTTTCATTTTGTGTGTGTGTGCATGTGTTTTGACATACGTGTATATATTGAGAATTTGTGACTTGCCTATTGGTATATTGGATTGTTAAAATTTGTTGGATTTATATAATAATTGAATACTTAATTACGTTACTATAATTATTAACAATCTGACATTTTGACAGCGGGATGAGATAAATATACTTGTGTTGTTTTTTTCTTTCTTTAAATTTACATTATAAGGTTACAAATTTCTTAGGTTATTTTTAAGTTTTCTGCTTAAAATTTCTGTCAATGGAATGAATATTTAATGTGTTGTTTTTCCGGTGTTGGACATTTTAATGGAATTTTTTATCCTTTGACTTGGAAATGAAGGTTTGTAAAAACATGTTTATTGTCTTTAAGTAGTGACATAGTGACATATTTTATTTTACACCTTTTACCTGCTGAATTTGTGCAATGCACTTGCCCTGCTTCTAGTTTGGAATAGTCCATTCGAGGTTATAAGGGGTTTTAATATTAAAGTACAAATTTAAAGTTGAGCTGTCATGATGCCATTATTATGTAACCTGGTCAGGACTGCAGGCTTTAAACTGGTGACACTTGGCTAGTTACTGACAGGTCCAACAGATTTAGGGGGCAATGGGATAATGGGTGGGGGGGGGCAGTAGATTAATTGGGACAATGGGATGGGGTGGGGGCAGTGTCTATTCTAGGAATTCAAAAAACAGGGGTGATTTTTATCAAATTGTGAGAATTTATTACATTTGCTGATCTTTTTAGCTCACCTGTCACAAAGTGACAGGGTGAGCTTTTGTGATCGCTTTTCGTCCGTCGTCCGTCCGTCGTCCGTCCGTCGTCCGTCCGTCCGTCCGTCCGTCCGTAAACTTTTACTTTAAATGACATCTCCTCATAAACCACTAAGCCAATTTTATCCAAACTTCACAGGAATGTTCCTTTGGTGGTCACCTTTAAAAATTGTTCAAAGAATTTAATTCCATGCAAAACTCTGGTTGCCATGGCAACCGAAAGAAAAAACTTTAAATATCTTCTTTTAAAAAACCATAAGAGCTAGAGCTTAGATATTTGGCATGAAACATCTTCTAGTGAGTGTCTACCAAGTTTGTTCAAATAAAAGCCCTGGGGTCAAAATTGGCCCCGCCCCAGGGGGTCATTGATTTTCCCTATATGCATATAGTAAAAACTTAAAAAAAATCTTCTTTTAAAGACCCCAAAGAGCTAGAGCTAAGATATTTAGCATGAAACATCCTCTAATGGGTGTCTACCAAGTTTGTTCAAATAAAAGCCCTGGGGTGAAAATTGGCCCCGCCCCGGGGGTCATTGATTTTCCCTATATGCATATTAGTAAAAACTTAAAAAATCTTCTTTTAAAGAACTCAAAGAGCTAGAGCTTAGATATTTGGCATGAAACATCTTCTAGTGTGTGTCTACCAAGTTTGTTCAAATAAAAGCCCTAGGGTCAAAATTGGCCCCGCCCCGGGGGTCATTGATTTTCCCTATATGCATATAGTAAAAACTTAAAAAATCTTCTTTTAAAGAACCCAAAGAGCTAGAGCTAAGATATTTAGCATGAAACATGTTCTATTGGGTGTCTACCAAGTTTGTTCAAATAAAAGCCCTTGGGTGAAAATTGGCCCCGCCCCGGGGGGTCATTGATTTTCCCTATATGCATATAGTAAAAACTTAAAAATCTTCTTTTAAAGAACTCAAAGAGCTATGGCTAAGATATTGAGCATCAAACATGTTCTAATAGGTGTCTACCAAGTTTGTTGAAATACAAGCCCAGGGGTCAAAATTGGCCCCGCCCCGGGGGTCATTGATTTTCTTTATATGTGTTTAGCAAAAACTTAAAAAATCTTCTTTGAAAAAACCCAAATAGCTAGAGTTTAGATATTAAGCATGAAACATCTTCTAGTAAGTGTCTACAAAGTTTGTTCAAATAAAAGCCCTGGGGTCAAAACTGGCCCGGCCCCAGGGGTGTCATTGTTTTTAACTATATGTGTATAGTAAAAACTTTAAAAAAATCTTCTTTTAAAAAGCCCAATGAGCTAGAGCTTAAATGTTTAGCATGAAACATCTTCTTATGGGTGTCTACCAAGTTTGTGCAAATAAAAGCCCTTGGGTTAAATTGGCTCTGCAACTTTAGGGGGAGGGGGTGATGGTTGGGGGGGCCTATATACAGGTGAGCGACCTCAGGGCCATCATGGCCCTCTTGTTTTTCCTTCTTTCTCTTTGAAAAATTTCCCCCCTGCCTCTCAAAAAGTAGAGGGGAATTCTCAAAAATATGAGTTAATCCCCCATCCCCCCTCCTAGAATAGACACTGTTGGGGCTGTAGATTAATTGAGACAATGGGATGGGGTAGGTGCAGTAAATTAAGGGACAATGGGATTGGGTGGGGACAGCAGATTAAGGGGCTATGAGATGTGATGGGGCAGCAAATTAAGGGACAATGGGATGGAGTGGGGACATCTAAATGCTCCAGCATAATTTTTTCCTCTCTGGCCCTATGGGTATCCTCTACATTACAGTGTAGGGATTTCAACCACATTTCCACAGAACCTAATGGGTCATTTTCACAATAACAGATATACAATAAGTATACCTTTTCTTCAAACTATTAAGCAAAAAATCTTAGTCAAGACATATTATAGTGTGTCAAAGTCTTTATACTCTGTAAGGCTTATTCACTTGAATAATTACATGAATTTCATTTTCAGAATTGAGTGAAATGCTGCTGAAAAATATTCCAATCCAACTTGAAATAGGTCATTTTCACAAATATAGAGTATATTCCAATTTGGTAGAAGCTTTCACCACTTCTCCTGAATATTTTCCTGAAATTCAGGATTTGAATACCCTTTAAGGCCCTCTGTTAGGATTTAAAATTCACTGTTTTCCACGCAATTGAAGTTTTAGTTTCTAACAATTTGTTACTAATCAACAATGTTGTTGTATATTTTCATACTTATCAACAATGTCATTGTATATTTTCAGACAATGTTGTTGTATATTTTCAGAGCCTGAAACGTCAGCACTCATTCTGTGAGAATGCGTCAAGGAAGAAACAGGAACGGCTAATCCGACGACTATCTGGTACCCTCCTAGCAACAAGGTAAAATTTGACTTGTTACCAATTAGTTTTTCCGCTGGCATGCAAGCAGTTCCCGTACAAAAATCATAGTTACTTAATCATTATTTTTTATTACGCTCACTCACCAATATTTGAATGTTACACATCAATATTCGGCTCGTCACACAAATCATGGAAATTCCATCATGTTCTAAACATAGGATAACCCTTATTTATGAGGCCTCATATGGGGTACCGAAATTATCCATTATTTTGTATGAAGAGAAGTAGTTCCCTTACATAAAATCTAACCCATTATAATTATACAATTTTATTATATCGGACCTATTTTTCATTTACAATAATTGTTGAACAGACCATTATCTAAGAGATAGATAGATGTAATTCAGGAAATAGAGCGTAGACTAAACGCGGGTATCTATTACCCGGTACCATCACCCCAACGCATTCATATGCAGTAACATGCTTGTATGCATGATATTTTACGCATCAAAGCCATAAAATTATTATTTATAGTAATATTGGTCAACATTCTAATAATTAAACAATTTTTCATCTCATTGCCTACTTATTTGTAAACAGATGGTATTAGTGGAAAACCCTTTAACAAGCCTCACGTGTAAGTATTTTTGCGCATGCGCGCAAGGACGGAATCCCCCAGAGAAAACAAGGTCACGTTTTGACGATGCACAGGTGAAAGTGATTTAAAATGAGACTTTATATACGTACTGCCGAACTGACAATTAGATTTTGTCTCGTTTATGTATCTGCTTGATTTGAAATGAATTTTTGAAGAATGCATTCCAAGTAAAAATCAAGCGTTTAAATGAAAAATAGGGGTACTGCTTCTGTACGGGAACTGCTCGCATGCCAGTACCTCTTTTGCAAAACAATTTTGTCATTACTACAGGTTCTCCTAGCTTTAGTTTATGTCTGGGTTTTTTTTTTTTTTTTTTAAATGTCAAAATAAAAATTAAGCTACCATAAAGGCCTGGGCATACTTCTCAATTTTACCTGCTGGTAGCATAGACTTTAGCCCCTAGCTGTCATACTTTACACGTTACCATGGCATTGTTTAATTTTCAAGACTGCTGTGATTTTGCAAGAAATATATACAATGTAATATATATATTTTTCCATGAAGATGGAAACTGTTGGCTATTAAGCCAGTACAATGTACATATTTTGAATTTAACCTAAAAACTATTTTGCCCAGATTGGACATTAAAGTCCCATTAGGATGGGTGGTGATAAGAGGGGTCAAGATTTACACAATAGCAGGTGTTTATAACCTTTTTTTTGCTGCAGCAACTCTGTTAGACTGACATTTCAAACATTATATGTACTGGCTTATATACCTCACCTGATAAGCCTCTGCCAAATAATACAACAAACACCCCTCTCTCTCTTTATGACAGCAGCTAAAATGTTTATCTGATGAGGGCCAATCAAAAAGTTCACAATTTTTATGTATTTTTATGATTTTATGGTAAAGGTTTGGTTGTTACTGGTGTATGCTTGTTAAAGTATTTAAATTGAATAAATTAAAGGCCCATTGTGCTGCATAATACAAGAAGGGGCACCTGAGGTCTTTCTTCACCAGTAAAGCTGGAAAGTCGCCATATTATGTATTCTGTGTTAGCATAAAACTCAACTAAAAAAAACAAAGCAAAAAACTATCAAATTAAAATAAATTCTGTTTAAAACTAAAGTTTAAAGACTCCTTTAGAAATAATCAAAATTTACACAAAACCAACCAACTTTACTATTTCATAATCTTTTATTGCAGTGTCAATTAGCCATGGTCTAGTTTTTCAATGACAGGGTTTGTGTGCCTTAAAACGTTACGCAGATGAACCATGGTACGACATGTGGGTGCTTTTGTTTAGAACATCGATCTATTACCTCCCTTTGACAAATCTTTTACCTCCCTTTGACAAATCTATTACCTCCCTTTGACAAATCTATTACCACCCTTTGACAAATCTGTTACCTCCCTTTGACAAATCTATTACCTCCCCTTTGACATGACGTTTTTCTCAGAATAATTTTTTATTCACACATTTTCCTGTGTTGATATTTATGGACCGACCCTCATCATGAAAACATAAGTTAGATAAGGAAAGCTATTTTAACCTCAGAGTATATCAGCTGGAATTTCCAAGACAGTTTTCCTGCCTCAGAACATGTTTTATCAAAGCTTATTTGTTTTTTTGGAATATATAAATCCTTCCTAAGTGCTTTGATTATTGCTGAGAAAAGATGAAGAGCTAACTCGTGCTTAATCCCCTTGATAAAATCTGTTTAACTAGTTAAAACAGTGTTTTGTTTATAATGTTAGAGTATGGCTTCAGGCACTGCAAAGTGATTTTTTTGTTGTGTGTGTTTAACGGAGAAAAGAGATGGTTATCTCAATGTTTGATGAAGGATTGAATTTAGTGGTGCAAGACCTGAAGCTAGAAAATATATATTAATGTTTGTTTGCCAAAATTTGCACCACTCTATTAATGAAAGACAGTTACAGATGTTTTGGAAATAACATATTAAGTGTGTGTTTGTGGATATTCAAGTATAAGACATAAGGTATTTGAGTTAATCATTTTTACTTGCAAGTGAGTTTAAATTGAGTGAACTTCCTTCATTTGTTAGTCTATTCATTTGTGTGCTGTATAAAGAAGGAATTTGAGTGCATACTTTCTGTAAAAAAAATGGAATTTGAGTGCATTGAGAAGTATTTTTGATTGTAACGTCTTAAGTTGAAGAAGGAACTTGAGTGCAAGTCTCGATATCAAAATTTGAGTGCAGATGTTATATTATAAAACAGTAGGAATTTTGAGTGCATGTCTTAAATTTAATATGGAATTTTAGTGCAATGTCTTTTATCAAGAAATTTGAGTGCAGATCTTAGGTATTCAGTGTATAATTACCATTCAGTAAAGATTTTGAGTGCAATACAAACTTAGATAACAGTTTTGACATTAGAAAAAGTTGAATAGAGGAGGATAATGAGTAAAGATGAGGGAATATTCTTTGTGATTTACAGGTAAATAATTATTATCCAAGATTATCTCGCCGACAGATTTATGATTATTTACCCCCTCCCCCATCCCCATCCATCCCAATATACAGGAGGCTGTTTTGATGTTAACATAATATTGATCATTTAAATATGAGCCATGTCATGACAAAATCAACATAATAGGTTTGCGACCAGCATGGATCCAGACCAGCCTGCACATCCGCCCTGAGTCTGATCAGGATCCATGCTGTTCGCATACCAACTTTATAACAAGTAGAGAAACCTATAGCGAACAGCATGGATACTGATCAGACTGCGCGGATGCGCAGGCTGGTCTGGATCCATGCTGGTCGCAAACGCATTATGTTGGTTTTGTCATAGCGCGGCTCATATGTATCTATCTGTGTGCTTGAGGGATTTGCTTGCTGGTCTGACTACAGGGGTTTTCCCCATACTTTGACATGAGCATGACCAGACACCGGAGAATTCTGACTTTTTAATGAAAATTTTGGAAATGTATTTAAAGTAAAATATTGTGAGGAGAACAAATAAAGTAATTTATATGTTGCAATTGGCACTAACAAAAAAAAATCCATGAAAATTACCAAACAGTGGTCAACATATGCAAAAACACTTAAAACAGCCCTAACAGCATTAGTAACACATATAGTAGAAATATGGTGATAAAATACTGAAAAAATCAGTCTTAAACAGCACGTAACATTTTAAATATAACTTAGATCTTAAATGTTTTTACCTCTCTTAAAACATTTTTTCTTAATATTTATTTTCTTAAAATATTTTGGCTCATCTGGAGGCGTGCAGCTTTAACAGCATTTTAACCGATGGTTTGGATCACCAATTGGTTAAAGGGACTCCACTGACGTTTTATGACATGATGGGACTGAAAATATTCTTTTCCAGATAAATGTACCATTTATTTTGATGTAGGTTTAGACCATTAATCTTTGTGCAAAATTTCAGATCATTCGCGAAATGTTATGTTTTTAGGCTTTTAAACCTCAGTGGAGTCCCTTTAATAATGAAAACCCTGACAGTAGGTGAAAGGTTGAAAGCACTGGCAACTATATGTCATAATGTGACAGGTTTTCATCATCTAGCAAGCTGCTCAATGATATAATATATTAGATTTTATTAATTAACTGAAGTGCTTGTAAATTAATGATAACTTTATTATTTTGTAACACCATGCAATATGTTGAAAACTTGCCAAACACCAAATCTTGGCAATCTTCAGACAGGTGACAGCAAAACAAGAAATTTATTTTACAAGTTCTATTGTTGTTTTTTTTATCCTACCAATATTTAATACTTAATATTTATAGATATGATTAATTAAGCGAGAGAAGCAAAAAAAGAAATTTGAAGTCTGTTTAGGGTGGTATTAAGGGTAAATAAGGGATATTAAAGGTGGTAAGGGTAAATGAAGACCTAATGTTTTTACCTTAATCAAACCTAGCAATCTATATATGAGCTGCATCACAACAAAACCAACATAATGGGTTTGCGACCAGCATAGATCCAGACCAGCCTGCGCATCCTGCTGTTCGCTTACCAACCCTATTACAAGTAGAGAAACTTATAGCGAACAGCATGGATCCTGATCAGACTACGCGGATGCGCAGGCTGGTCTGGATCCATGCTGGTCGCAAACCAATTATGTTGGTTTTGTCGTGACGCGGCTCATATCATTTACATCATCCAACTGGCAGCATTATATTATATAGAGTTGGTATTTAAATATAGGTGACATTTTGTTGGTAATCTAAAAACTACTTTTGAGGCCATCCTTAATAATATATATGTTTGCTATTGCCGACCCAGAGTTATAAGGAGTGGGTCGGTAGGTAGGCTTTTTTTTTTTTTTTTTTGATATATAATTTTTACTGAACGTAAGTTAATACGCTTAGTACGTTGTAACAGATTGTGGAAATTTGGGCTACACCATCATCATCGGCAAAAACTAACATTGTAAAAGACAGTCAAAAAACAATAAAAAACATGTTCACTAGTAACATAACATGAAATAAAAAAAAAATGACTATGTAGGACATAAATTCAAGCATGGTTCAAATTACCGATGTGATAAACTAATCCTGCGTAAAAGTCCCGTACGAACTGGAAAAATTATAGTGGATCCCCGAGGACATTTCGTTCTCACGGATGCATGATCATAAAACTCAATTTATTACACGTCTGTAAAAAATAATAAACGCAAGATTTGTCTCCCCTATAATTCTGAATGGCGGATCGTTAAAATATTTCATTGTTAGTTACCGAAAATTATCGCAGATTGTTGAAATTCCATACATAGCGCTAAAAAGACACAAAAAACACTCGCGCAAAAGTAGCATCCATAAATAAAAGGAATATAATGTTTCCATTGTTAAATATGAATACAAAATTTACACACGAAATGAACCTCTGACAAATGAAGTGGTCGCGGCTACTTCTGAAGCAATCTGTGGATCTTTCGATGTTTACACCACCTGTAGTTGTTGCCGAATCATCAAAAGAAAATGCCGAACTCAATTGACTTCCACCTCTTTTTTTTATATATCAGAAAAAAAAACTGTCATTTCTTTTTGTCAAGGAATGATTTTACACATGTTTAATTATTGCTCAAAGTAAAAATGTTGGATATTATCGTGTCAATTCTACAGCACCAAAAAAAAAATTGAAACATATTATTAAATCGTAAAGTGGCATATATTGACATGGAGATTTAAAATTAGTACGTATGTAAATCTGTGATTTTGATTGTGATATTTTATTTACATTTTTTATGATCTTGAAGATATTTTGCAATACTTAGTGTCTGCTATCAAAACAATAATGCATATGATAATGACCACAGCTTTCCAAAAAAATTATTTTTTTCGGTAAAATTTTATGACAGAATCCCCGCTGCTACCGAGAAATGTTTTATTGCATGGGCTAAGTATTTAATCTGTGTCGGCAGTCAATAAACAAACGAACATGTACTCCAAAAAAGCACATTAAAATTACCAACATGGTAAACTAGTGACCATATATAAATGCTTTACAAATATTCATTAACTGAACAAACTTTATTTTTAATCCCCGTTTCCACACCTAATTTGATACGTTCTATTATTAGTTAATTTCGACTTAATTGCCGCGCGCATGCAGTACTGGGCGTGACGTAAGGAAAATATCCTTCCCTGGTTGGTTGCTATTTATGTAACATAACTTTAAATAGTAACGCACCCAGAATGCCCTCATGAATGATCACTTGTTACTTTACATATTAAATGTGTGATTTTCCTCCGATTTTATTTTGTTTTCGAGGGAATTTTTTTAAGTGGAATGCCCTGGCTGATTTTGGCGGAAATAAAAAAAATCTGATTTTTTTCAAGCTGAAAAAACTTTTGAGTCGGGCCATTTTCGCTGGGGTCGGGCCCGGCAATAGCAAAACAGATAATTTTTTAAGAGTGGCCTGAATAATGCCTACTTTATTTCATGCATGTAACATGCAGTAAACATGTCAAAATGGTGTGTAATTTAATTCTACAGATGTTTTCTTATAATTTAAACATTGTGTGTTCCCATAAATAACATTTGATTGAATTCTGTGTGTGTGATGTGTCTGCTATAAGATGTAATATTAGCAATATAGGCTGCTACAGAATACTTTATGAGATCTGTTAGATATACACATTTTATGGGAAAATCAAATAAATAAGTTTTTCTAATTCAGTTCAACCACTACGAAAAGGGTGTTGTTCCTTTTTGTAGACAATATTTTTGGTTGTCCTTGAGAGTAATTGAAATGTCACGGTTCAGAACTGTTCACTGTTTACGGGAGATTATAAGTGTGTAAGCGGCTGGATAGGTTGGTCGATAGAGCTGCGGTTTGGTATAATATTCCAAGGGTCTTGAGTTTGAGTCTCCGTCATATATGTATATATTTTATATAGTAAACGGGCGCTGGATAGTTTTTTATTCTAGATGCTCAAGGGGTGATTATTTTATGATAATTTGACCATTATTGGCATGGCAAATGTGCGGTACACCTGTGTTATTGCTCTAAAAAAACATGAGTGGAAGTTATTTATGGCATTATCAAAGCCATGGATAGCCTGGCTGTATAACTAATGGCAGGGTCAAGGCAGATCACTTTCTCTTCCTGTGTTGTAAGGGCTAAGTTGATTAGAAAGTTCAAAAGATTTTCAATAATATTAGCATGATATTAATATATTATTTTGTCTGGACCGACTATCATATTGATTTGGCTGCATGCTTATTTTCTATAGCTTAACAATGAATGAAAACATGTCATTGTGTCCGAGGACAATAATTCAGAGAACATAATTATTATTCAATTATAGATCGACTCTGTAACTATAAATGTAACCTATCAGGTTATAATCTGATGTCAAATCACCATTTACCGTCTGAATCAACACAACTGAATCAACACAACCAAATCAACACACGCGAATCACACGTTACGGTCTGTAGAACAAGATCAGGCCTTGACACATCCATTATTTACTATACTATATACATATATACGATATACAAACTAATGAAAGAATGGACATCTAGTGCATGTAATATATTAAGAGCGGGAATATATCAGGTTGTCTTGATTCAGATAAACTGGACAAACATGTTATTGTACATTTTCTCATTTTCTCGCTAAAGTGTAAATTCTTGTTAAGTGGTCACTTAGGGTCAGTGACCAACAAATATAATTGAAAAAACATTTTAGTAGTGTACATTTAGTTTTCATCAGAATGCAGGGAAAGCTGGGATAGTTATCATTTTATAGGTTAAGTTTTGCTGATCATCTGATTGAATTAAATACGTAAATCATTATTATGTACACAATTTACAGCCCCGGTATCATTATGAACATATAGTGGCGATTTTAAATGCTGTTAAAATTGGTTGTATTTAATTTCAGCTTGTAGATTAAAAAAATATCTCCCCTTGACCCATAACGATATAGTTAAATGCCATTTAATTATAAAATCTGAACAAAACAAAAAATAAATTTCAAAATTATATACATATTAAGTCATTAAGTGATCAATTACTCAAAAAACATTATTTTAGGGGTTGCATGAAAGTTACTAAAAACAGCATTTGTGTAACTAAGTTTCATGTAAAAGATACTAATAATTATTTCAAGTTTTATATAACCTATTAGAGATTTATTCACCATTTAAAGTTATTCACGAAAATTACAACTATTGACAATAATAACGTCTGACAGAAATGTAGTCACCATTATGAAAACACTGATTTCTGAAAAATCAATGTCGCAGACACAAAGCTCGGCCTTCGCCTATCTGTATTTTTCCAATCACATTTCTGTATTTTTCCATCTTCGAATTTTCAGCTTCCATTTTGATTTTAGTTTCCAATAAAATATCTTGTTTGTTAGAAAAAAATTAATTTATTGGCATTTACAACATCTAAATTAAAGAAGGAGACTTTAAATAACGCTGATTTCCCCGATCAATCAATAGCTCGTACAGACACAATACGAATATATGATTTACCTCCATGCTGATTCAATCACGTCGTTAGAAAACATATCACACACAAACTCTCTTATCAATAACGCCCCCCCTTTTGATCATCCGACAAAATCTGTCCCCACTATTCGTTTTTCGAAACAAACACGACGGCTCTTGCAGCGTTCATGTTTTCTGTTCGTAGTTCAAGCTCAATGAGTATATGTTTAAATGCTGGAATTGGCCATTCTCGTAAGATTTTTTTCTTGATGATTATTAATATCTTTCGTATTTGGAATTATTGTTAGTTGTTCCGAAGGTGGTTATATAAACTTATTTGGATGATAATTTTATGTTATATCAAAGTGCGTTGATATTTGGATTTTAACCAAAGGATGTATTATTGGTATTGTGTAATATATAATACGTTTTGTAGATGTTTGTACAGTTGATGGAGGGGCATCTCTTTTGTAGTGATGTTATATGTAAATATTCTTTGGGTGGGTGGATCTGTCAGGGGCGATGAGAATAAAAGTGAACCCGATCATGTGCTATTTGGGTCATATGTAGTATTGTTTACTTGTTTTTATTTTGTAGAGTGACTAATTAATAAGAACAAAATTATTGTCCAGACATACAAGGCATGGTAAAAAAAACTTCTTTTTTAAATGCCCCTGAGGCAATTTGCTATCTCTCAAATTAGTGAAAATATTTAAAAGAACAAGATGTATTTTGTGTATGGAAGTGCTTTATTACATGAACAAAATTAATATAAAATGTCAGTTAAAATATTATTATAAAATATGGTAGATTTAGCTATAGTTAACTTATATGATCTTATTTTGATGTTTAAAAAAATGTGGAGTGGGTAAATATTTAATGGTAGCTGTTATAAATAAATAAGGCATTTAAAGGGTTGTTTAAAATACACAAATTATCCCATGTTTGGGAAAACCTTTATTCCAGTAATTTTCTGGTCAATTTTGAATTTAGCAGTACTACGCTAATGTAGCATAATTGACAAGTAATTGCAGCATATAATTTGGCTGCTATTACTATAACCAGTTACTAAAAGTTAAGTCGTATTATCGTGGCCTTGTCAGCAGTATAGCCCCTAGCTTTCGCCCTCATGCCAGTGCAGTCGCACCATAAGGCTCTTTTCTGTTGGTACGTAGCTCAATTTTGGTATTTCAATGTCCAGAATTCCGTTTAATTTAAATTGAACGAATTGTTTCAGATTCAAATTAGGACATTAGTCCAACGTACAAAATGTTAAAGTGCGACTAAAGTGTTAAATGGGCGTATAAACAAAAATAAGCAGGAAGTAGTGACCTTTTGCAACTTCCTGATTTGTACGTGGCGATGTTTCTAACTGTCCTCATGCAAGAGACGTCAAGTTCAAACGACTATAAACACTGGAGTCGCCTCACAAATCCTAATTGCTGTGAATTGCTTTCGGAAATACAGGCACTTAAAAAATAGCGTAAAGTGCCGAGATGTACTTTGTGTACTTATGTTTTTGCCTAAAAATAGATCGTTTATATATTGTTAATGATGTTGCGATGATTTGATGTAGCGTATATAATATCAGAGACGAGGAAAGTTCAGTTATATATGTGTACAAATATGATCGAGAGATGGGGGATTATAGTGAAACAAATTTTTTTTTTTTTTAAAGTAATTCGAGATATTCAATAAAAAGTTTTTATTCCAGGATCAATAAAGTAAAAACCATACAGGGATGAAATACTGTAATAATTGTAATTCTGAGTATCATTTGCCGATAATATTTTTATCTGATGGAAGAAAGATAATGGATTTAAATAATAGGAAGTTGTAATGTTGAAATTTTTCAATTGTGTATGACATTTTTATCCTTTATTGTATTGCAACAGGAAGAAATATCGTGTGAAATAACATGGATAAAAATCAGGTAGAAATTGGCGAAATTATCAGTTTTTATCCTTCCTTGTGGCCAGTTTTTATCCTTCCTTGTGGCTTTGAAATATGAATCTAACCTACAGGACAACAACAAAAATCACTCAATGAGAACATAGCTATATTTGGATACAATTTGGACATTTTCATTGTGTAAAAAAACTTGATTTCTTTCTTTAGTATAGGTTGTTGTTTTTTTTTGTGTTTTTTTTTTTAATTTTAAAGTTTTTGTTTGAACTTGTATGGATTATGGATAATTCAGAAGTTTAATTAATAGGAAGATTTAATGTGTTCTTATTACAATAAAGAATAACTAGCAAAAAAACAACAACAACAAGGGTTTCATATGACGTTATGACTCAGTAGTGAAATACTTCAAGTGGATGGTCATTATTAAAGTATATTTAAGTGTTGTGGTGGTTTTTGGACTGCATTTCAACACACTGTGTATAAATCATAAGGATGCAGACTTTGGATTATTATAATGATCGACATCCTTAATAGTGCAATTTTATGATGATGTCACACTTTTGTGACATGACATAGGTGGTGAAATAGATAATGGTGCCAAAACTGTATGAAAGGACATGTAATAAATTCCTCTTAACATTTCGAAATTTAAAATTATTAAATTATTTTGTTTTACATTTAAAAAGTGTAATTATTTGATTTGATTTGTGAGACAATCTTGGAATTTTGGTGACATTATTGTGCGATTTGTTTAGGAGACATAATTGTGCTATTTATTTCATGATCTTGGAATTTACCAATATTAAACTTTCCAATTACTTGACTTATTGATATAAGGTGTAACATTTTGAGATATTACAATTTAGCAACATAACAGCAGCTATGTGACATGATAGCTAACTTTGTGACATGACTGCAGTTGTATGACACGAGACATGATTGCCGTAATGTGACATGATACCAGAAGGATATAATTGTAATGTTCTAGCTAACAGTTCATGACAGAAGAATAAACTATTATTGATATATATATACACTGCCGGAAGAAGAAATGACCGACGTGTTTGAACGCTGTGGCGTCCAGTTGCTGAAAGTAACACAATGGTAATATTATCTATAAACAATATTTCCAACTTTTATGATAGTGTTAACGTTTAGCGTGCTGGTAGTGTCTGAATCTACCCATGTGACCTGTGCAGACCAAGATTAAAAGTATCTGTCATATGTTGCGATTCAGTTCAGAATATCCGTCACGAGGGGAACTGCCAATTGGGCGGAAACGAGGCTTGCCAAGTTACTGCCCATGGGCTGTTTTCCTAGGGAGGGATATTCCGATCCGGACCGCAAACAATTGTTTCAGATATTTATCTTGCATATTCTACCATATTTCATTATATTTTAAATTCTTTACTGTATTAAAACAATTTTTCATGGAAATTTAGGCCATTATACCCATAACTATTTTCTCACAATAGTGTATGAAATTACAACTTCATTCATAACGGTAAAATTATGTCATCTTAAGTGTGTCATTGTAAAGGGTACCCCACATGCCAGATGAAATTTTTGTCATGGGTAAAACTTAACGGAAACGCCAGTCCAATATGCAAGATAAACCGTGTTGTCTGATCATAGGCTACACTATTCCCTTTTCAGTCAGTACATATTTTAGACTTAGATTCCCTGAAAAAAAAAGGTTTTGTCCAGTGAACATATTTAGGGTCAGGTCAGGGTAAAATTTTAGATAGATATGTATAATACTAAACTTGCACCAATATGGCAGGGTTAACAATGTCTAGTGTTTTGAAGTACATGTGTTTTAATATTGTATTAAAGCCTACTTCAATTATATATTAATTGGTTGAATCAATTAACTTGACTGTATCTCTCTACTATAGGTGTGTCAATGAGCTTCTAGATAACTCTGATCAATATTTTCACACTGTATTAACTTTGTCATCAATCTTCTAGATAACACTGATCAATATTTTCACACTGTATTAACTTTGTCATCAATCTTCTAGCTAACACTGATCAATATTTTCACACTGTATACAATGTAAAAAGCAACAATGTATATAACATTGTCATCATGCAATCTTCTTTATAACACTGATCAAAACCAAAATATGATACGCTTAACTTAAAAATCCTGTATGTTGTTATTGAGGTTGTATACCACACTTAAGTGAAATTATGTTTGTGTATATAATTATGCTTATAAAACGATTTTCAAACATCAAAGAATATGTAAAATATGTACTGCAAATATATGTACATATTATATGTAATCATTAAAATATATGCATTCATTTCTTATTGAAAAATTTGACTTAGACTTTATAGAAAATAAACTTTTTATTACCTTCCTTAATTTACATGAAATGTTAAATTCAGTAATATCTTTATAAATAATCTTAATTTGAGCATCATATTTAGGACATAAAACCATAAAAAAATTGTGTTACAGAATCTTTAAACTAAAGATTAAAACTAAAATTTCCATCTGCAATTGGCATGGACAACGTGGTCTCAAAGATTATAATACTTTTGTTTGCTAATATTAAATTTTCTTGGCAGAAAATTAGTTGGAATATTGTGTAGCACATTAAATATTTCAGTTATTGTTTAGACTGTTTTAGACACTTACACTGTTTTGGGAGGTTTTAAACAGAGAAAGTATAAAAATTGTAAAAGATTCAATGGCTGCCTGAGTTTTCTTAAACCGTGTCTTATAAATGGTCCGTCTTATGAATGGTCCGTCTTATAAATGGTCAGTCTAATAAATGGTCAGTCTTATAAATGGTCAGACTTATAAATGGTCAGTCTTATATCTGAGTTAATACAGCATTTTACCCAAATACCTGCTTGATTTGCCTTGCTTGATTTGCCTTGCTTGACTTGCCTTGCTTGATTTGCCTTGCTTGATTTGGCTTGCTTTAATTTTGATCAGTCCATTCAAAGTTAAAAGAAAACTTCATATGGAAATATCAAAATTGAGGTACGAAATAACCTTATAGAGTCACAGGTCAGGTGAGGTCAGGTCAGCACATAATGTGCAGGCTGGCCTGGCTTTCAAGAGACTAAATTTTTTGGCAATATGACTAGTCCTATGTGGTTCAAACAGGCTTAGAATTGGCTTTATAAAATAACAATGGTAATCATTATACAACCATGATCAATACTTTTCACACTTGAGAAAGATTACTTTGTCTTTGATCCTAATAACCATAACTATCTTTGCTTTTAGTAACAATGTCTCCCAGTGGATTGCAGTGTCTGATATCTGTTGTATGCTATTTTTAGATCTTTAGTACTGGTGAATATCAAGAAATTATTTTTGTCTGATATATTGTCACATTTCACATAAGTGCTGTAACGGGTTAAAAACACATATTATTAAATAGAAGTTAACCTGTGACTGCACTAAGGTAACTTGAATTAAATATATAGTTTAAAAGAAAAGGTTTTGAAAAAGGTGAAAGGCAAAAATTGTCCTGAAATAGAAGATTATTTTGGGCCTTTATTGATAAGGTGGGTCACTGAGGGGCAAAGGAAAAATGGAGAAATTGTTAGCAATCTGTTAAAAGTACCATAGATCTACAGTAAAGGTTTTATCTGAAAATGATAATTCCTATCACAATAAAGAAAATTTTCCTTGATAATATCTGCATTGCATTTAAAAAAATAATCTCTAAATATGTTATATTAAAGTTAAATTTTGAGATAAAATGGCCCACGCTTTGTTTAATCAGTGACCTTTTTAATCTAAGTGTCATCTGCTGGTTATTGTTTGTATATAATTGGAGAAAGGCGGTGATGTTACACGTTATCTTTATTATTAAACATTAAATTTTTTTCGTAAGGTCAGATGGAAAAATGGATTTCATTACATAATTCACATGGTTCGTAAGTAAATTTATAATTTATAATTATATAATATAATTTTATGATATAATATTTTAAAATAGGGATGTTTATATCTGTGTCTAGTGAAAAAATTGACAACTGTTGGGTCACAATGTAGTTATCTCATGGAAACTGCAATTTTTGATTCTATGCAAATTTTATAACTGTTAACAAAATTTAATATGTTAATGATTTTTAGACAAGAGTAGCTTAAATGGACAACTCTTATAAATGCCTAGTTAATTCAGAACAACTGTATGTCAGGTAAATAATTATGTTATTTAATTATTATTGTATACAATTTATTGGGATAATAAAATAGATACAACTGACCAGTGTAATAAAACTGCCATTATCAGTAATGATATTAGACACATCTGACCAATGTTTGACAAATACAATGTGTTATGTTACATAATAAATTATGTTAATTTAATTTAAGCTCATTATTAGTCCAAATAATTGTACTGCGCGATGAGATATTGTGCTATTTTCGCGTACCGGGCAATATCTTGCCTCTACTTACGACATAATAAGTACCTTATAATTATGTTGTTGAATAAATTTTTAGTTTTAATTTGCTGCATTTTTTCATTTAGACCTAAATCAACGTTTCACCACAGAAAGGTCTGACCTTTTGGTTTTGACGTAAAAACTAGATTCTTCCCCAGAACATAAATATCTCAGACGTCAATATTTTTTTACTTAAAGCTCATTATTTGATACATGTTTTTCTCTTATGTCAATAAACAAGTTAGTTTTAAGCCAAATTGATTGTCAAATACAATACACATGTTTCATAACAGTCATGATTATAATGTTATACTTGATGTTGTACACATCTTTTAGAATAATTTTGTACATATATTACATAACATATATACATATATGTTAATTTCCTCATTTTAAAATCAATTGATACATATTTTTTTTTCTCTGACATCATGAATAAACAGGTTAGCTAAAAGCCGAATATAATTAAAATAAAATAAACATAATTATTAACTTATTACGTAACATATTGTTAATCTTGATTATAATTTCACACATATATAATTATAAATCATTTATTCTCCAATTATCAATAAACGTGTCAACTAAAAGCCAAATATACAATAAAATACACTTGAGATATACAACACAACACAGGAACTGGGAGGGGGGGGGAGGGGTTTGATGGCCTGGCTGACTTCACATCATCAGGATACAGCAGGAGGGAAAGGTAAAAAGGGAAAAATTTTTAACCCCCCCAACCTCCCTACCTAAATTTCCCAATTTTTTAAATGTCAGCCACCCCCCACACTTTCCCCACTTTGAAATATAACTACCTTTAAAAATAAAATACATAATTTTTCCTGTGTTATATTTGGTCAGTTAACGTAATAAGTCGGTTTTAATTACATCAATGTTTTAAAAGGGCATTTCCCATCCCCGGTGTTGGGGGGGCTGCTTATTTGCGAATGTTAAAAAATTAATGACATTTTTTTAGGCTCATAAAGTAGAATTTGAAAATAGATTGTGTTACCTGGGATATAACAATGTCACATTGCAATTTTGCATACATTTGAAGGAAATAAGAACGCTTATATAGTACATGTATTTCGGTGGGAGTTAGAGAATTTTAGACCTACATTCTGGACATCTCTTTATAATACAGATTTTAAATGCTAATCTGTAAATGGTGTATATGTAAAATGTTGAATTAGTACATATGTACTGGCTTGAATGACCATTATATTAAGGAGTTGAGAGCTTAAAAGTCTACAAAAATGCGGGTGTGCGTGTTCCACCCGTTGACACAGGCCTGCATAATTCCTTAAGTTGGTCACTGATGAAGATAATCATTTTTACAGTAACACACACATTCTTACAGACATACTCTCAGTGTTTTCATTATTAACAAGTTAGTGATCTATATCATCAGTTGGAATGCTGTTAAAATTGGTTATATTTTCAAGCCTGTATATCAAACTATTACCCTTGAACCTTGGCAAAATTGGTTGTTTTCTTTGACTTTGAAAGAGAAATGAAAACCCAGGACTCTGATCACTCACAACATTGTTGACAGCTGAACTTTATCATGAAGTTCTGTGCTCTCAGCTCCATCTGCCCTTTCAGGCACTAGTACTAAGAGTACAGACCCTATAGCATCTGATTGTATAGAGGGTCCATCTGCCCTTTGGGGCACTAAAAGTACTGACTTCGTAGCACATGATTGTCCATTCTAGATTTATATCAAGCCCATCATTCTGTCCTTTCAGGCACTAAGAGTATACTGTACAGAACCCATAGCACGTGTTTGTTTGTTCTTAGGGTATTTGATGGCCCATATCTACCTTTTCAGGCACTGCACGAGATTACGGGCCCCATAGCATGTAGTTGTAATAAATGAAGATCTTTTTATATATACAAGACACTTCCTGTAATAGCTTTTGATCTGTGGACATAAATTTATTTTATTTTGAAATACTTTTGGATAGTATCACTTAAAATGGAAACAGTTTACGAGCCAATCAACTTTAAGCAGTAGACCAGCTGTCCAGACAATCTGGTGCAGTGTTGCTGTTATACATGTATATAATACTGCATCAATATAAATTATAATACATTAAGTATGACAATAAGTGTATAATATTACAATAAGTGAATAGTTGAATAACTTAAGTGCATACAAATTAATTACATACAATGGCCCATATCTGCAGGCCATGTAATAATATTAGTTAATATATTATCATATAATCTCAGTATATGATAAATGTACCCATTCAGAATTTCAATTCTCATCAGTAAGTATATGTTTATATTACTGTACAGTATTTGATGGACAGTTAACCATTGGCCAGCCTCAGGGCATATGATGCAATAATAATCAGTATTGCATGGTATATATAGCTAATTGGATACTGATATAGCATGATATATCTGGTATATTGTATATAGGTTATTTGTTTATCTCCTTCTTCCTTCCTGTATCTGATTACTGAACTGTGTTAATTGTTTTTGCATTGTTTTACAGTCCTAACTTGTTTTTGTAGTGTTTACCTTGTACACCTCTGAATTTGAATTTTCTGTAATAAGA
The DNA here is from genome assembly GCF_026571515.1 of Ruditapes philippinarum. NCBI lineage: Eukaryota > Metazoa > Mollusca > Bivalvia > Venerida > Veneridae > Ruditapes > Ruditapes philippinarum. The sequence goes on along the minus strand of NW_026865412.1, from coordinate 10,020 downwards.
CTTTTGAATGACTTGATTTGAATCTGACAGTCTGTTCCAAGCTCATGAGATGTCAACATAAAAATGAAGTCAGATTATGTTTTGTCAGATTATGATTTGTCAGATTATCTTTTGTCAGAGTTTGTTTGTCAGATTTTGACGTGTCAGATTTTGATTTGTCTGATCATGATTTGTCAGTTTGTTTATGATTTGTCAGATTATCAAATTATGTTTTGTCATATTTTGATTTGTTAGATTGTTATTGTCAGATTGTGTTTTTCAGTCATTTTAGTTCCCTTATTTCATTTTGGTCATTTTAGTTCCCTCATTTCGTTGGTATCATATTTATAATGGTGGCACTTAATTTCACCTTTGTATATTTAAGGGGTATTTTACATGATTGAATAATCAGTTGATTTGATTGGTCGATTGATTGAATTTGATCGGTCCATGTCCGATGGTTGGTAATCCGGTTTAAAACACGTATGCTATTGGTTAACTAATTTTAAATTTTCTTCTCGTATATTTTTAACAAAAATAGAAACTTTAAGACTTGTATATTATGGTTGGAATAATTTCAAATATTGAATAAAATGTAAAATTGTTATTATCTTATGATGTTTCACAAGCTATTAATCTAATTTGCTATTTTGTTTTATGTAGCTTTGTTAGATGGCATTAATAGAAAATTTACTTTATGACAGAGAATTAAAGGGTACAGTAGATGGGGGAAATTTGTCCCATTAAGCGTGGTCAAATTGTTATTTAGTGGTACTTGGTCATTAAGGCAAATCGTGGGCACACAGATACCAGTTTTTAGTTAAATTAACCTCTGTACAGTGGGTGCAGAAATGGTGTAACTATAAATATTGGTAGAGGTCCATTTACATCAGTCTTGATTATTTACAGTAGATAAATAAACGGGCAGCCTTATCTTATATGACAGCTGGTCAGTCATTGGTCAGTTAACTATGGCCAGGTGACATCTCCAGTTTTTCTACCTCCGTTTGGTCAGTTTGACAGGTTTATTGATGTGTTTGTGTGAAATAATTGTCATTCCTTTATACTGACCCATCTACATCAACATAGGATCTGTTACTGTACAGTACAAGATTGGACTTAGGATGTTTTGAGTATTTTTTCATCTTCAGTATTGAATATGCCAAGATTGCAAAAGAGGACTTCCAAAGCAGTTTTTTTGATATTTCAATAAACAAGATTGATATTTGATCATTATAGTACAAGAGGGAGAAAAGTTGTTGTACCTGGGATGTTGTGATTTTTTCGTCTTAATAAGAAAAGATGGCTTCCGATGGATTTTTATCAATGGATTAGTAGAGATTAAGATATTTAACAAAGATGAGATTTTGGTGATATTTATATTGTATGATTAACAAGCCTGGGGCTGTGTTAATATATTATCTATAAAACCTCCTTTGTTTTAAATTGACACATATAATGGCTTCTGAAGGAATTATAGAGGCATAGAACAGAACAGAACAGAAAATTATATATATATATATATATATATATGAATTAAAAAAATAAAAAGATTTACAATATGAAATAAATAAAGAAACAGTGACATTAAATTATAAATGGTGTAGTTTGAGGAGAACTTGCGGATTCATTATAACTACACAATGGTTGCTGGGTTATTGTAAGTGTTATTATTAAAGTAATTATTGTTTACATAATTATAGATAAAAATTTCATTTATATTTAAACAACAACAAAAATACTAGGATTTATTCGCATGTTTACCATATATTGTATTGTTTAATTTGTAATGTCCAAGATGCAGAATGAAAAAATTAAATGAAGGAAATGAAGTTATTTTCATTCATTCATTGTCATATTCATTCATTTATTTACCCATTCATACAAAACAACCAACTTCCCATTTTGTTTGCTCCCTCCCCTTCATCATTTATTTATTTATTTATTTATCAATTCATTCATTCATTCATTCATTCATTCATTCATTCATCCATCCATCCATCTATTCATTCATTCATTCATTTCCACATATTGATAGCTCCTTTTAGATAAATTTCAGAAGGATCAATTCAAAATTATCAAGGTGTTAAAAAGTATATATTTCAGTTACCTATACATCTTTCAAATAAAATCAGCCACAATATGTAATATTCAACCCAAAGAAATGTATTAGTAAGCAAATTGGTGCCTTAGTACATGACCTATGTGACATAACAAATGAAGTAAAACGGTTTTGCTGTGAAAACCTTTGATGTTTTTTATCTACATAAATGGGTTAATTTAATCAAATATTTAACATATTTGCCATTCCCTGAAATACATCATCTGTACACAAGCCCGTTTAACTGTCAACTGTACTTACTATGTAGATAATAAAGGTATTATTTTGTTGACTTTCCGATTCATCTTGGTTAAATTGAAGCTCAGTGGGGATATATTTGACCTGGTTTTCGGGTTTGATAATATTATTTTTTTCTTGGGCTAGGTGACACTCAAGGAGTGGCGATTGACATCATTTTTATCTCTGTTTATGTGATTTAAAGGGCCAGCTGTTAGAAATTTATTGTTTGTTTACGCTGTGAAATTGAAAATTTGCGATGTAAAATTTCCTTGGTCAATGGCCACAGGCAGTAGGAGATTCTTTTGAGTGTTTGAGCCCCCATTTGAGTCAGTTTTTGTGTCGCCTCTACGGAGTAGTGGCGACATATAGGGATCACTTCTCCGTCGTCTGTCTGTCCGTCTGTCTGTCCGTCCGTCCGTCCGTCACAAAACTTGTCCGGACTACCCCTCATAAACTACTGGTGCAATTTCATCCAAACTTTACAGGAATGATCAGTATCAAGTCTAGTTGTGCATATTGTCAGCATTTTCCGGTTCAATGATTTTTGTCAGAGTTATGGCCCTTTAATAATTTTTAATTTTAAAGTTTGTCCGGACTACTTCTCTTATACCACTAATGCAATTTCAATGAAACTTTACAGGATTGATCTGTAGCTCAAGTCCTTGCGCATATTGCAAGGGTTTTCCGGTTGAATGATTTTTGGCCGAGTTATGGCCCTTTGATAAAAAGGTGTTTTTTTTTGTGTGTTGCCAGATACACAATAGCTTGTCGGACTACTCCTCATAAACTACTGGTGCAATTTCATCCAAACTTTACAGGAAATGATCAGTACAAGTCTAGTTGTGCATATTGTCAGCATTTTCCGGTTCAATGATTTTTGTCAGAGTTATGGCCCTTTAATATTTTTATTTTTTAAAGTTTGTCCGGACTAGTTCTCTTATACCACTTATGCAATTTCAATGAAAACTTTACAGGATTGATCTGTAGCTTAAGTCCTTGCGCATATTGCACGGGTTTTCCGTTGAATGATTTTTGGCTGAGTTATGGCCCTTTGATAAAAAGGTGTTATTTTCTGTGTGTTGCCAGATACGCAAAAGCTTGTCCGGACTACTCCTCATAAGCTACTGGTGCAATTTTATCGAAACTTTACATGATTGATCAGTACCAAGTCTAGTTGTGCACTGTCCGTCTGTCTGTCCGTCTGTCACAAAATTTGTCCCAACATGAAATTGGCCATTATGAGGCGACACATGTGATTACTGATCGCTCTTGTTAATAATTCAAATGATATCACCAGTTGCATATAAAATGAAAACAAACTGGCGTGAATGACCTGGCAATATACTGATTAAAATGTACAACATGAAAATTACAGATTTTATGATAAACATAGTTTTGTCAACATACGGTATGTGCAGACTCTACACTTTCATTCTAATGCAAAAATTAATGCAGTTTCAAAATTTTATTTCACTATGGCATAGTTATTTAAATGTGTCAATTAGGCAACAATAAAATGTTTGCATAGCAGGAGGGTGGGGGGGGTGTAACTTTTTAAAATTTATTGATATTTTAGCTGTTAAAGCTTTGACAAATAAACTATGATCTGACAGGCCTTTGTTAGAGTTATAGCCCTTTATCTGTAACAAACAATTTAAGACGGTAAAAGGTGTAAAAATATACTGTACATATAAAAAATAGCAGGGTTTCATTTAATTGACATTCGGGAGTCATTTGTAACTCCTTGAATTTGCCTTGTGACTTCCAAAATATAATGCTTTTCATCTTTTACCTATATATAATGTGATTTTCAATGTCAAGTCTGAGACTTCCAAATGGATGGCCAGTGGACTTAGATAGATGGAGAAACAAACAATCAAAAGTATTACCGTGGCTTAGGTTATATATTTTTACCTGAGAGAAAGATAGATATAAAACATAGGCTGATTGTTGACATATCTTTTAATACATACTTGATAGGTGGTGTCACAGACTAAAGATTGATGTACTTAAGATATTTAACCACAAATGTTTGGCTATTTTCTGACAATTTTGAAGTTTCTGATAATACAAGGTATTAAAAAAAAAAATTTAAATGGAATGAATTGAATTAAAATGTTAATATTGTTATTTATGAACATTTTTGTCAAAAAACTATCTAAAACTGATAAAACTGAGATTAATCAGAGTGATGTTTTGAAATTGAATATTTATATAGAAGTGGTTATAAACTCTAAATAATACAAAAGGGGAATAATATTAATTTCCCTGAATGATTCGAAGCCAGTTTTTTACAGAGTTATTAATTCTTTCTTTAAACACTGACTGGCATAATCTCTATAATAAACAAGAGAGTGGTTTCAAACTGGTTATTAAAAAAAAACAATGGGGGGGAAAAAAGACGAAACAACCTGGCTTGAGAGAAGCCATTCGTAGATAAGGGGGGGGGGGGGGGGGAGACATTGTGAATTAAAGAAGCGTATTTGCTGTTTAAGTGGATGATATTATTAGGTTATTGATCCGTGAAGATATTATGATAAAAGGCACAGCCAGTATTGTTGATTTAATTCTATTGGAAAAGACGTATTATATGTCAGTACAGTTATGACTTATAAGCGATAAGAATACGACTGCACTTTACAACATATTTAAAATTTTGAAATTTAACTTACACAAGTTTTGGACAAATTCCCAAAGAAAAATTTGGTTCTATTTTTAAAGCGTTTGAAAAAAAAATTGTGTGTACTGTTTGAATATAAAGAACGTGTACGAGTGACATTGAAAAATAGATTGTGTTTACACATCAGTGGAGTGTATATTTATTTTACACAAGTTGTATTTTACACTGGATCGCGACTTAAGAAATGGAGAATATTTCTATGTGTTTTATATCGTAAAGCCGAAAATATGTATACTTAACTTGCGTGATAATAAACTGATAATGGATCTGTGACTAAAAAAAAACTTTATTTTTGTTTTTTGACGGTTTTAATGTTTGGCATGGAGCTTAAATAACATATTTATATATATATGTGTATATATTTGATATTATATATATATATATAAATAATAATTGACAGTAGATATCGGATATATATATATGAATGAAAATGGATATACATCAGTTTCAGGAATTATTTGGATATCTTCCAAATATACACACGGCTGGTTCCGCCTTGTATGTATTTATGATACTTGTAATATTGAAATATTTGTTCTCCTTTAAAGGCTAGGGTACGTGCACTATTTTATTTTAGTATGCTGTACTTTTAACAATTTTGTTCTCTTTTATCAAATGTCAGGTTTTACTGACATTTTGTCAAAACTTTTTGTTGACATTTCATCAAAGATTTTTTGCTGATATTTTGTCAGAAGTATTTGCTGACATTTTTGTCTAAAAGTTTTATTGATATTTCACTGTTTTTTATGACATTTTGTTTAAGGTATGATTGTTTATAAACAGCACTTTGATGGTGTTGTACCAAAGAAGAGGTATGGGAGAATTGGATATTTAGTGTGTTCTTTAATATTTAGGCATAACTGACACACAATGATTTGTCAGATTCGAAAAAAAATTGTTTGTCAGTTTCAAAGAAATGTGACACAGGCTCAAATTTTAATCAGTTCAGTGGTTGTCATGGTGATTCAATTCAGTGCTAGTGTTATAGTAATGTCACAGGGTGAGAAAAATGTGCAGTCTGACTAGGATTGAACCTGAGACCCTCAGAATACCTCGACTAGGATTTGAACCAGAGACCCTCATAATAGCTTGACTAGAACTTGAACCTGAGACCCTCAGAATACCTCGACTAGGACTTGAACTTGAGACCCTCAGAATTACCTCGACTAGGACTTGAACTTGAGACCCTCAGAATTACCTCGACTAGGACTTGAACTTAAGACCCTCAGAATACCTCGACTAGGACTTGAACTTAAGACCCTCAGAATACCTCAACTAGGATTTGAGTCTGAGACCCTCGTAAATACCTTGACTAGGACATGAACTTGAGACCCCCAGAATACCTTGACTAGGACATGAACTTGAGACCCCAGAATACCTTGACTAGGACATGAACTTGAGACCCCCAGAATACCTCGACTAGGACTTGAACTTGAGACCCCCAGAATAACTTGACTAGGACATGAACTTGAGACCCCCAGAATACCTCGACTAGGACATGAACTTGAGACCCCCAGAATACCTTGACTTGGACATGAACTTGAGACCCCCAGAATACCTTGACTAGGACATGAACTTGAGACCCCCAGAATACCTTGACTAGGACATGAACTTGAGACCCCCAGAATACCTTGACTAGGACATGAACTTGAGACCCCCAGAATACCTCGACTAGGACTTGAACTTGAGACCCCCAGAATACCTTAGACATAGAGACCCCAAATACCTCGACTAGGACATGAACTTGAGACCCCCAGAATACCTTGACTAGGACATGAACTTGAGACCCCCAGAATATACCTTGACTAGGACATGAACTTGAGACCCCCAGAATACCTTGACTAGGACATGAACTTGAGACCCCCAGAATACCTTGACTAGGACATGAACTTGAGACCCCCAGAATACCTCGATAGGACTGAACTTTGACTAGGACATGAACTTGAGACCCCAGAATACCTTGACTAGGACATGAACTTGAGACCCCCAGAATACCTTGACTAGGACATGAACTTGAGACCCCCAGAATACCTCGACTAGGACATGAACTTGAGACCCCCAGAATACCTTGACTAGGACATGAACTTGAGACCCCCAGAATACCTTGACTAGGACATGAACTTGAGACCCCCAGAATACCTTGACTAGGACATGAACTTGAGACCCCCAGAATACCTCGACTAGGACATGAACTTGAGACCCCCAGAATACCTTGACTAGGACATGAACTTGAGACCCCCAGAATACCTCGACTAGGACATGAACTTGAGACCCCCAGAATACCTCGACTAGGACTTGAACTTGAGACCCCCAGAATACCTCGACTAGGACATGAACTTGAGACCCCAGAATACCTTGACTAGGACATGAACTTGAGACCCCCAGAATACCTTGACTAGGACATGAACTTGAGACCCCCAGAATACCTTGACTAGGACATGAACTTGAGACCCCCAGAATACCTTGACTAGGACATGAACTTAAGACCCTCAGAATACCTCAACTAGGATTTGAGTCTGAGACCCTCGTAAATACCTTGACTAGGACATGAACTTGAGACCCCAGAATACCTTGACTAGGACATGAACTTGAGACCCCCAGAATACCTCGACTAGGACATGAACTTGAGACCCCCAGAATACCTTGACTAGGACATGAACTTGAGACCCCCAGAATACCTTGACTAGGACATGAACTTGAGACCCCCAGAATACCTTGACTAGGACATGAACTTGAGACCCCCAGAATACCTCGACTAGGACATGAACTTGAGACCCCCAGAATACCTTGACTAGGACATGAACTTGAGACCCCCAGAATACCTCGACTAGGACATGAACTTGAGACCCCCAGAATACCTCGACTAGGACTTGAACTTGAGACCCCCAGAATACCTCGACTAGGACATGAACTTGAGACCCCCAGAATACCTTGACTAGGACATGAACTTGAGACCCCCAGAATACCTTGACTAGGACATGAACTTGAGACCCCCAGAATACCTTGACTAGGACATGAACTTGAGACCCCCAGAATACCTCGACTAGGACTTGAACTTGAGACCCCCAGAATACCTTGACTAGGACATGAACTTGAGACCCCCAGAATACCTTGACTAGGACATGAACTTGAGACCCCCAGAATACCTTGACTAGGACATGAACTTGAGACCCCCAGAATACCTCGACTAGGACATGAACTTGAGACCCCCAGAATACCTCGACTAGGACATGAACTTGAGACCCCCAGAATACCTCGACTAGGACATGAACTTGAGACCCCCAGAATACCTCGACTAGGACATGAACTTGAGACCCCCAGAATACCTCGACTAGGACATGAACTTGAGACCCCCAGAATACCTCGACTAGGACATGAACTTTGAGACCCCCCAGAATACCTCGACTAGGACATGAACTTGAGACCCCCAGAATACCTCGACTAGGACATGAACTTGAGACCCCCAGAATACCTCGACTAGGACATGAAAACTTGAGACCCCCAGAATACCTCGACTAGGACATGAACTTGAGACCCCCAGAATACCTTGACTAGGACATGAAAACTTGAGACCCCAGAATACCTTGACTAGGACTTGAACCTGAGACCCTCAGAATACCTTGACTAGGACTTGAACCTGAGACCCTCAGAATACCTCGACTAGGACTTGAACCTGAGACCCTCAGAATACCTCGACTAGGACTTGAACCTGAGACCCTCAGAATACCTCGACTAGGACTTGAACCTGAGACCCTCAGAATACCTCGACTAGGACTTGAACCTGAGACCCTCAGAATACCTCGACTAGGACTTGAACCTGAGACCCTCAGAATACCTCGACTAGGACTTGAACCTGAGACCCTCAGAATACCTTGACAAGGACTTGAACTTGAGACCCTCAGAATACCTCGACTAGGACTTGAACCTGAGACCCTCAGAATACCTCGACTAGGACTTGAACCTGAGACCCTCAGAATACCTCAATTAGGATTTGAGCCTGAGACCCTCGTAAATACCTTGAATAGGACTTGAACTTGAGACCCTCAGAATACCTCGACTAGGATTTGAGCCGGAGACCCTCGTAAATACCTTGACTAGGACTTGAACCTGAGACCCTCGGAATACCTTGATTAGGACTTGAACCTGAGACCCTCGGAATACCTCAACTAGGATTTGAGCCCGAGACCCTTGTAAATACCTTGACTAGAACTTGAACCTGAGACCCTCAGAATATCTTTAAGTTGCTCTACCGTCTGAGTTATCTGGCCACTTACAAATTTTCTCCTCTTAAAAGTGAACAGTTTTAAAGATTAATATTTTTTGTATGTTTTTTGTATATTTACAGGTTGGAGGGTAACAGAATGAGTATACCACATAGGATCTTAACTACCGATGGTACACAGAAACAGTATCCCAAGTCCCTGACTGAGTCGGACAGTAGCGGGGACTATGTTACTCCAGGCTCGTCTATGGCCGACGTAAGTTGTGATTTTATGTAATATACTGATATTACACCCCTTTATGTAATTTTTATGTAATATTTATATGCCTCTCCCATCATTTTTCCTGATATGTTCCCTGTCTAACAGAGTAGTCTGTGTCAAAGGGTGGCCTCTTATACACGATGGTCTCTTAAACAGGGTGTCCTCTTATACAGGGGTGTTAAGATAACTAACTGAATTAATCCTCTTTTGCCAATTTTGGGGTTGGAAACATGTCAGATTTGTCTTACTTTTCTACAGGAGGGAGCTTATAACCATTTTCCTATCTATACATCACAATTGGACATGTCAGTCCTTCAATCTGGACAAAACCATTATCATTTTGGAGAAAATTCCTAAATACATACTGGCTTAAAGTGAACTGTGAAGACCATAATTATTAAGATGGCACATGTGTGTTGCATGATCTTGGTCTGCACTGGTTGTATTATAGGTTAAGGGTTGATAATTCGAGCATTTATGAAATGTCAACTTGGTAGCTGGTTGTCACACAGGGGTTCATTTGAAGTCATTCTCAG